>NC_092336.1:219145000-219445000 GCF_046630445.1 Rutidosis leptorrhynchoides
TTTTATTAAATAAATAATATAAAAATAATATTTTTATAAAAATTGTACTTTTTACAACTTTTTGTATATTTTTATATTTTGTTCCTTTTTAATCGTTGTAACGTAATATTTGTATTTTTTTCGCTCATATTTAATTTTAAACTTAGTTTTTGCCATAGTTATTTTTACTCCTAGATTTTTAGGCTTTGCCGTAGAATTCCTTAAGTGCTTTTTCTTTAGACTAAGATTTAGGTGCTTTAGAATTTTGCGACGCCTTTTTAAGTTTTAGTTTCTTTTTAAAGTTATTTCCATTTGGGATTTAGTTTTTCCTGTAAGCTTTAATATTTTTAGACACCTTTTACTATGTATCAATTATCATTCCAATTATTAATTTCAATTTGCGATTATAATTTTAAGTTAGTTGTAGTAATAAGGTTAGGTTAGTCAAGTATTTTTAAGTTTTATAAGTTTCTTTTATTTTTTTTTTCGTCACCTTTTATTTTTCAACCATTTTTCTTTTTCGACCTTTTGCGACGAACTCTTTTTCTCTCTTATTTCTCGCCATTCTAGTTTTAGGACTTAGAATTTTTTTTCTACTTCTTCTCTAAATTTCTTAAAATTACGAAAATTTATTTTGAGTAGTTAAATTGATAGACATCAAAATTTTCTGGTTCGTAGTAATAGTTGGATTTGTACGTGGACCGGGTTATTGGAGCCAAACAATCCTCAATTATATTGAGACCAAACGAATCCTGCCCCTCTGCTGCATCTTTTGGCTATTCGAAACGTGGGCAAAATCAGAAAAGTCTATTGATTGGATAACTTATATAATTTTTCTTTCCTTTTTAAAAAACTAATAGGATATTCAGTGAATGCACCGATCAAGACGTTCACCACCTTTTGTACGTTCACCACCTGTAACTAGATCAAGACATTTAGCAAATATAACCGCCGTTGATTTTTCTTTAGAATCGTCATCCAGTCGACTAAGTACTTCAGTTCAAATTTCCGATAATCCATTTTTTGAACCCGACCTCACAATTGAGAATCCGGAGAATATTCAGGAATGGTTCGTAGATCCTGAACCATTAAACTTTCCTCCGGAGCCACCAATCATTTAAACAGAGATTGTTGAGGAACGAACCATTAAATCAGAATCATCTAGTGATACCGATTCAACAAATTCAATTATGGAGAATCTGGAACCTTTAAGTATGGAAGACCGAATGAGAGCTAAACGCACTGGCCAAGGTCACGCAATTACTCATCCAGACATTAATGTGCCAGATTATGAAATCAAAGGACAAATTCTACACATGGTGACTAATCAATGCCAATTTAGTGGTGCGCCGAAGGAAGATCCAAATGAACATCTACGTACCTTTAATAGGATCTGCACACTATTTAAAATCCGAGAAGTGGAGGATGAACAGATATATCTCATGTTATTTCCCTGGACTTTAAAGGGAGAAGCCAAAGATTGGTTGGAATCGTTACCTGAAGGGGCAATCGATACATGGGACGTTTTAGTTGACAAATTTCTTAAACAATTCTTTCCTGCATCTAAAGCCGTAAGACTTCAAGCAGAAATTGCTACGTTTACACAGAAGCCAAATGAAACTCTATATGAGGCGTGGACAAGATATGGAAAGTTATTAAGAGGATGTCCGCAACATGGTTTAGACACCTGTCAAATAGTACAAATATTCTACCAAGGATGCGACATCACTACAAGGAAAGACATAGATATAGCAGCTGGTGGTTCTATTATGAAGAAAACCGAAACTGATGCTTACAAAATTATTGATAACACTGCTTCCCACTCACATGAGTGGCACCAAGAAAAAGATATCATTAGATCATCTAAAGTAGCTAGAGCCGATTCTAGCCATGACTTAGATTCCATTTCCGCAAAGATAGATGCTGTGGAGAGACGAATGGAAAAGATGACTAAAGATATTCACTCAATACGAATTAGTTGTGAGCAGTGTGGAGGACCACATTTGACAAAAGATTGTCTCAGTATTGAATTAACAATGGAACAAAGAGAGAATATTTCATACACAAACCAAAGGCCTGGAAATAATTATCAGAATAATTATCAACCGCCAAGACCGATTTACAATCAAAACCAGAATTATAACCGAAATATTCCATACAACAACCAACAAGGTCCTAGCAATCAACAAGTATCCAATAATACTTATAATCAGCAAAGACCTAATTTTCAAAACAAACCACCACAACAAACCGATGATAAAAAGCCGACTTTAGAAGATATGATGACGAAGCTAGTTGAAACTCAAATGCAGTTTTTCACATCTCAGAAACAAACCAATGAACAAAATGCTCAAGCATTTAGAAATCAACAAGCTTCTATTCAAAATCTAGAACAAGAAGTAAGTAACCTAGCAAGGTTAATAGGTGAAAGAAAACCGGGAAGTTTACCGAGCGATACAAATGCTAACCCCCGAAATGAAACAGCTAAAGCCATTACCACAAGAAGTGGTACAACACTTAAACCACCTGAAATACCTGTAACTTCTGATGAAGCCATTCCTACTCCACAAGAACCACAACCTGATCAAGATAAGGAAAAAGAACCGGTAGTTGAAAAGGTTAATGAAGATAACACAGTTAAGGATAAACCTTATGTTAAACCATATCAACCACCACTTCCTTACCCGAGTAAAATGAAGAAAGAGAAACTTGAAGCCGAGCAATCCAAATTCTTGGATATGTTTAAACAGATAAATGTAAATCTTCCTTTCATTGATGTGATTTCAGGAATGCCTAGATATGCTAAATTCTTGAAAGATCTAATCTCAAATAGAAAGAAAATGGAAGAACTCTCGGCTGTTACTATGAATGCTAATTGTTCAGCAGTGCTGTTGAATAAGATACCAGAAAAATTATCTGATCCAGGAAGTTTCACAATTCCATGTTTTCTGGGTAGTCTTAGTTCAATAGAAGCATTTGGCAGACTTAGGTGCTAGTATAAATCTAATGCCGTATTCACTATACACTAAACTAGACCTTGGAGAATTGAAACCAACCAGAATAAGCATACAACTAGCCGACAGATCAATAAAATATCCTAGAGGGATAATGGAAAACATGCTAGTTAAAGTTGGTACTTTAGTATTTCCAGTAGATTTTGTTGTTCTGGACATGGAAGAAGATTCTCAAGTTCCTCTCATATTAGGAAGACCATTCTTAAACACGGCTAAAGCAATGATAGACGTGTTCGGTAAGAAATTGACCCTAAGTATAGAGGATGAGAGTGTTACCTTTTCAGTTGATAGAGCAATGCAACAACCACAATCTGCAGATGATACATGTTATTATATTCAAACTATAGATGCACATGCAGAATTATTAGAAGAATTTCCAGAATTACAAGGAACAGGAGAATATTCTTTAGGAGAAGGTAATGAACTAATTGATGAAGCTGAAATGTTAGCTACACTTATAGCTAATGGATATGAACCAACAACAGAAGAAATTCAAATGCTAAAAGAAGAAGAAAGATATCGATACAAATCATCGATAGAAGAACCTCCGAAATTAGAGTTAAAGCCACTTCCAAACCATTTGGAATACGCTTATTTACATGGTGAATCTGAATTACCTGTAATAATATCGTCTTCTCTTACTGAAAATGAGAAATCACAACTCATTTCTGTGTTGAAAGCTCATAAACCAGCCATTGCATGGAAGATTCATGATATTAAAGGAGTAAGTCCTTCGTATTGCACACATAAAATCCTTATGGAAGAAGGTCATAAAACGTATGTGAAACGCCAACGAAGACTAAATCCTAATATGCAAGATGTAGTTAAGAAAGAGATTATTAAACTGCTAGATGCAGGTTTGATATATCCAATCTCTGATAGTCCATGGGTAAGCCCAGTTCAATGCGTGCCTAAGAAGGGTGGCATGACTGTCATCACAAATGAGAAAAATGAGCTTATTCCTACTAGGACTGTAACAGGATGGCGTGTATGTATTGATTATAGAAAATTAAATGACGCCACCAGAAAAGATCACTTTCCCTTACCTTTCATAGATCAAATGTTGGAAAGATTAGCCGGAAATAGTTACTATTGTTTTCTAGATGGATTTTTCGGATATTTTCAAATTCCAATAGCACCCGAGGACCAAGAGAAAACCACATTCACGTGCCCTTATGGTACTTTTGCTTACAAACGCATGCCATTTGGACTTTGTAACGCCCCTGCAACCTTTCAAAGGTGTATGATGGCGATTTTTCACGACATGATAGAAGAATGCATGGAAGTTTTCATGGATGACTTTTCAGTCTTCGGTGATACATTTAAATCATGTCTAGTTAATCTGGAACGAATGCTAATTAGATGCGAAAAATCAAATCTAGTACTTAATTGGGAGAAATGCCATTTCATGGTTAAAGAAGGCATCGTTCTTGGACATAAAATTTCAAAAGAAGGAATTGAAGTGGATAGAGCTAAAGTAGATGTAATTGCTAAACTTCCACATCCCACCAATGTTAGAGGAGTTAGGAGTTTTCTAGGGCATGCCGGTTTTTACCGACGTTTCATAAAAGATTTTTCTAAAATTGCCACTCCTATGAATAAACTCCTAGAAAAGGATGCGCCATTCATCTTTTCAGATGAGTGTATCAAATCTTTTAATATTCTTAAAGAGAAACTCACTAATGCGCCGATCATGATAACGCCAAATTGGAATCTACCATTTGAACTCATGTGCGATGCAAGTGATTTTGCAATGGGAGCCGTTTTAGGACAAAGGATTGAAAAACGATTTCAACCTATATATTATGCTAGTAAGACGTTACAAGGAGCACAAACAAACTATACAACTACTGAAAAAGAACTCCTTGCTATTGTCTTTGCTTTTGACAAATTTCGATCATATCTCGTTCTAGCAAAAACGGTGGTCTATACCGACCATTCTGCTCTTAAATACTTATTTTCAAAACAAGATGCTAAACCAAGATTAATCCGTTGGATCTTACTCTTACAAGAGTTTGATATTGAAATCCGAGATAAAAGAGGAGCAGAAAATCTCGCCGCTGATCATCTTTCTCGTCTTGAAAATCCTGAATTAGAAGTTCTAAATGAATCGGCCATACAAGACAACTTTCCTGATGAATATCTATTGAAGATAGATTATAATGAAATCCCATGGTTTGCAGACTATGCAAACTACTTAGTTTGTAGATTCCTTGAAAAAGGATTATCGTACCAAAGACGAAAGAAATTCTTCAGTGATATAAAACACTATTTCTGGGAAGATCCACATCTGTTTAAAAGTTGTCCCGATGGAATAATACGCCGATGTGTATTTGGAGATGAAGCTAGTAAAATTTTAAACCATTGTCACACAGGACCAACAGGAGGGCATTATGGGCCTCAACTAACAGCAAGAAAAGTTTATGAAGCTGGATTCTATTGGCCTACAATTTACAAAGACGCACACCTTCTTTGCAAATCCTGTGATGCATGTCAAAGGGCCGGAAAAATAAGTCAACGTGATGAAATGCCACAAAATGTCATCCAAGTATGTGAAGTATTTGACATTTGGGGTATTGACTTTATGGGTCCATTTCCAAAATCTCATAATAATCTATATATACTCGTAGCCATTGATTATGTATCTAAATGGGCGGAAGCACAAGCTCTCCCAACTAACGATGCACGAGTTGTAGTCAACTTTTTAAAACGTCTTTTTGCAAGGTTTGGAACACCGAAAGCTTTAATAAGTGATCGGGGTACTCATTTCTGTAATAATCAACTTGAGAAAGTTCTTAAAAGATATGGAGTAACTCATAAAATCTCCACCGCATATCATCCACAAATAAGTGGACAAGTTGAAAATACCAACCGAGCTTTAAAACGTATTCTAGAGAAAACCGTAGGATCAAATCCGAAGGAATGGTCCATTAAATTGGAGGATGCACTCTGGGCTTTTAGAACAGCCTACAAAACTCCAATTGGAACCACACCTTTTAGACTTGTTTATGGAAAAGCATGTCATCTTCCAGTAGAAATTGAACACAAAGCATTTTGGGCTTTGAAAACATGTAATCTTGATTTACATGAAGCTGGACGTCTACGATTAAGTCAACTAAACGAATTAGAAGAATTAAGACATGAAGCATACGAAAATTCGTTAATCTATAAAGAAAGAACGAAGAAATGGCATGATAAAAGAATCAGAAGTTCAAAAGAATTTAAAGAAGGAGACAGAGTTCTTCTTTTCAATTCACGATTCAAGCTATTTCTTGGAAAATTGAAATCAAGATGGTCTGGACCATTCATAGTCAAAAGAGTTTTCCCATACGGAACGATAGAATTGATAAATTCAAATGGGATTGAATTTAAAGTTAATGGTCACAGAGTTAAACATTACATACATGGTCCGATGGAAGTCGACAACGAAGTTAATCACAATTTCGACACCACAGCTAACTAAGTGTGGGGAGAATCAAGTCTTTAAAGGATAATATGTATTTCTGTTAGAGTTAGATTGTCTGTTTTCGTGTAGTTCTCGAAAATGGAACCCGAATGGTCTTTCCCTAGCAGACCCTAAAGAACTAGTCTTCTCCCCCCATTCTGAATTTTTATTTTTTTTAGGTTTTTACGAAATGAAGACTGCCTGTGAACTAAACCATGGTCTAATGCTACACGCTTTGATCACTAAAAGAAATAATGACATACTACCGAGTGAAATAGTATCAGTAATCAGAGAAAGAATGGACGGAGTTAGAAAAGAATCCAGATGCGAAGATAATAAGTTACAATTTGGTAAAGGAAAATCAAAATCCGCAGCGAAAAGAAGAGCACGACACCTAGAACGATGTCACAAATGCGGAAAATGGTCACATGGAGGTAAATGTTCAAATAATCAAACCTATTCAAATACCGAATTTGTTACTTTATGCAGAGACGAACCGTTCATATGTTTAGAAGAAAAGACACTGAATGCTCGAGGTTACGCCTATGTAGCTATGGAAAACCAATTAAACCGACTATCTTATGAATGGGATAGATCATATAACTAAGAAATCTATTCCACAGGTATGTCTGTACAGTTTTTATTTTTATTTTTATTTTTAACCTTTTGATAATAAACGCTAATTTGTTCGCTAAAAAGTATTAAATTGGTATTAAATAAAATTAGGTTTGGCGACCGAAATTATTGATATCATTCAAAAATTTATTACATCACTGCGAAATTTAACGTTTATTCTTAAGGTATAAATATCTTTAATCAATCAACCCAAAATATTTCAAAAATTCGTCATGAGTTAAATTAGGTCTTGGAACCGAAATTACTTTACCGAAAAGAGGGGCGCATATTTTTGATAATATTTGATTGATTAAAGTGGGATAAAAAGCCAAAAAGATTTTTAATTTTTATTTTTACCATGTTTTTAAAATTAATATTTAAATCTTAAATTAATATTGTAAACTTTGTAAAAACAATATATTTAAAATTGTAAATATTTGAAAAATTAATATAAGTTTGATATGAATATATGAATTTTTAAATTAAGATTGGTGTGAATTTTTAATTTTTAAAATATGAATTTTTAATTTTATGCATTTCAAATTTTAAGTTTGGTGTGAATTTTTAATATTAATTTTGAATTTCATATTTAAGTTGTGTGAATTTAAAAACAAAAATTTACTTTATCTCATTAAGTTAAAAATATGATTTTTAAAATTCGTCGTAAGTTGAAGACTAGGTCTTTGAACCGAAATTGCTTTACCCGAGGGAGGGACGAGAACTTTTATTATCATTATTTTTAATCTCATTGAATTAAAGTATACCAAAAACATTAAAAAACCCCAAAAATCTTAGCTTTTAAAACAATCGCTACAAAAAGACAAATTTTAAAATTTTGTCGAGGGACGGACTAGGACATCGATCCGAAATGACCTCGTCCTAAATAACAAGAGAAACAAATTTTTAAAATTAATTAATATTTTTTTATAAGTTAAAGATTTCTAAAAAAAAAAAAAAAATCCAATATGTTTGTAAACTTTGGTAAAATTTAATCATTTTTCTACGCTAATCACCCTCAATAATTTAAATTGTTACTGATTTCTTGCAAATGAGGGCATTGCAAGATCTTAAGTGTGGGAAGGGGTTAAATTCTTTCGGATTTTAAAATTTTTATCTTAAACACTTGGTTACCATTAAAAATACTAGTAAAGCAGTAGTTGTATTAGAATCTAGTGCTCTCTGATAAAAAAGAACAGCCCTAGTCTTATATACTGACTACCCAATTCTAGTAAAATTTTTCAAAATTTTCAATTAAATGAATTCAAAATCATGTTTATACATATTTATGAACGATAAAACTAGGTTTTAACACCGAAATTATTGTTACCTCGGAAAGGACATAAATTGAGAAACAAACTAAAATGTTAAAATTCATTTAAAATGGAATAGAGGACGATAAAAAGGAAAATAAAAGCCAAGTGTGGGAAAATTTACCAAGTTATCTTAAACATATGTGCACATATATCTGTAACAAATAACTAAAAATACTTTTGCTTTGGACTAAACTAAACTGTTTTACCCGATGAAAGAAAAGAAGAGATGGATCTACACGATGAATCAATTCCATCATTAAAAGGAAGTAAAGTCTTCCGAAAAAGAAACGCGCTTCTTGATTTAGGTCATGAAGTTGTCGTCCAGACCAGCTGTAGGTTGACGAAAAATCTAGAAAAGTCATCACTAAAATCGGTTGGAAATCCACGGACCTCAGCATAAAACAGGGTCGCCAAGTGGTCAGATTTATCCTAACCATGAGAAGGATTTATCTCGTACAATGGGGGGGCACCATGCAAATTAGCTGGATAAGACTAATGAATCAGATCCCCAGAAAGGATAATCTCATTAAAGATTAAAAATCAGCTTTTAAGACTGATATTACTCAATCCTAGAGATTGACCTTAAAGATTGAGAATTCAAACTCATGGAATTCGATGATATCTAAACTCGAGCTTGAACGAGAAAATATTTTGATCAAATTAAAACCGATTTGTTTTCTGAAAACCCTATTTTCAATGCGTTCATTACCATTGAACGTAAAATCCTAGGAATTCACCTGGAATTCATTAGGTCACCTGAACTAAAACGGGTGTCAACCGTAAGAACGGTGGTTGCATAGTGGTCAAAGACAGGACCTTGTGCCATACCGAAAAATTTTAAGGGTGAGCTTTACTATTGCTTCTACCAAGGATAGTAATTGCGTTCGACACGTTATAGACCATAATTAAAAGCATGTCAGGGGACATTGCCTTAACAGTTTCTTGTTCATCGCTTTCCTTTACAACCGGACGGTAGTTTACCGAAAGGTAATATACGGAGCAAGTATACTGGACGTGTTGCTTTCCCAATACAAGGTTAGCAAGTGGGTAACACAAAACCACAAGTGTTGAGCTAAAATTTTCAAATCTGAAACCCACACAACCCAGAAAAATAATTTGCAAACACCGGTGAAGGGTTATTCCGGAAAACTTATCTAGGGTAAAAACTAGATTGAATTTTCAAAAGATCAAATGTTTTCATAAAGATCCAATTTCCTTAATGGATCTAAATTTTTATAGTCATGTGGGACTGTAAACCATATCGTTACTACCATTGTTTATAACGTCGTATAGAAATCACTGATGTACAAAGTGTGAAGAATAAAGAAGTGATTCTAGTATTTCAAGACGATATTGCTTGAGGACAAGCAACGCTCAAGTGTGGGAATATTTGATAATGCTAAAAACGAACATATATTTCATAGCATTATTCCTCAAGAAAGACAAGCTTTTAGTTGCAATTGTTCTATTTACAAGTGATATTCGTTTAAATAATAAAAGGTGAAGACAAAAGACAGATTCGACGAATTGAAGACGCAAACGACCAAAAAGCTCAAAAGTACAAAAGACAATCAAAAAGGTTCCAATTATTGATAAGAAACGTCTCGAAATTACAAGAGTACAAGATTCAAAACGCAAAGTACAAGATATTAAATTGTACGCAAGGACGTTCGAAAATCCGGAACCGGGACCAGAGTCAACTCTTAACGCTCGACGCAACGGACTAAAAATTACAAGTTAACTATGTATATAAATATAATATAATATATAATTAATTATATTAATTATATATATATTATATTTATAAATAAAAACCGTCGGCAGAGAAAGACTCCAAGGGACTGAGCTGTAATTTCATTCTCCACGACTCGCGGAGTTTGAAGGCAAAAATGCCGCGAGTCGCGGAGCCCCAAAATGCAATTCTGCCTATAAAGCCAACCGAATTCTGATCGTAAAAATCATCTTTTTCTTCTTCTTATCATACGTAAATTATATATATTTATAATTTATATTTTAATTTTAATTATAATTCTAATAATAAGGGTATGTTAGCGAATATTGTAAGGGTGTAAGTCGAAATTCTGTCCGTGTAACGCTACGCTATTTTTAATCATTGTAAGTTATGTTCAACCTTTTTACATTAATGTCTCGTAGCTAAGTTATTATTATGCTTATTTAAAACGAAGTAATCATGATGTTGGGCTAATTACTAAAATTGGGTAATTGGACTTTGTACCATAATTGGGGTTTGGACAAAAGAACGACACTTGTGAAAATTAGACTATGAGCTATTAATGGGCTTTATATTTGTTTAACTAAATGATAGTTTGTTAATGTTAATATAAAGATTTACAATTGGGCGTCCTTATAAATTACCATATACACTCGATCGGACACGATGGGCGGGGTATTTATATGTGCGAATAATCGTTCATTTAACCGGACACGGGAATGGATTAATAGCCACTAGAATAATTAAAATAGGGGTGAAATTACATTCAAGGGTAATTGGTGTAATTGTTAACAAAGTAGTAAAACCTTGGTTTACACGCAGTCGATAACCTGGTGTATTCATTAAACAAAGTATTAAAACCTTGTTACAATTCGAATCCCCAATTAGTTGGAATATTTAACTTCGGGTATAAGAATAATTTGATTAGGACACTCGCACTTTATATTTATGACTGATGGACTGTTATGGACAAAAACCAGACGGACATATTAAATAATCCAGGACAAAGGACAATTAACCCATGGGCATAAAACTAAAATCAACACGTCGAACATCATGATTACGGAAGTTTAAATAAGCATAATTCTTTTATTTCATATTTAATTTTCTTTATTTTATATTTAATTGCACTTCTAATTATCGCATTTTTATTGTTATTTTATTTAATTGCACTTTTAATTATCGTACTCTTTAATTATCGCAAGTTTATTTTATCGCACTTTTATTATTCGCAATTTCATTATCGTTATTTACTTTACGCTTTAATTTAAGTCTTGTATTTATTTTTAATATTTTACATTTGGTTTTAACTGCGACTAAAGTTTTAAAATCGACAAACCGGTCATTAAACGGTAAAAACCCCCCTTTATAATAATAATATTACTTATATATATATTTGTATTTTTATAAAAGTAAACTAATATAGCGTTAAGCTTTGTTTAAAGATTTCCCTGTGGAACGAACCGGACTTACTAAAAACTACACTACTGTACGATTAGGTACACTGCCTATAAGTGTTGTAGCAAGGTTTAAGTATATCCATTCTATAAATAAATAAATATCTTGTGTAAAATTGTATCGTATTTAATAGTATTTCCTAGTAAAATATAAAAGCTATTTCATATACACCTCGCAGAACATCATTATCCAATCAATAGACTTTTTTGATTTTGCCCACGTTTCGAATAGCCAAAAGATGCAGCAGAGGGGCAGGATTCGTTTGGTCTCAATATAATTGAGGACTGTTTGGCTTCAATAACCCGGTCCACGTACAAATCCAACTATTACTACGAACCAGAAAATTTTGATGTCTATTAATTTAACCACTTAAAATAAATTTTCGTAATTTTAAGAAATTTAGATAAGAAGTAGAATAAAAATCTATGTCCTAAAACTAGAATAGCGAGAAATAAGAAAGAAAAAGAGTTCGTCGAAAAAGATCGAAAAAGAAAAATGGTTGAAAAATAAAAGGTGACGGAAAAATAAAAGAAACTTATAAAACTTAAAAATACTTGACTAACCTAACCTTATTACTACAACTAACTTAAAATTATAATCGCAAATTGAGATTACTAATTGGAATGATAATTGATACATATGTAAAAGTCGTCTAAAAATATTAAAGCTTACAGGAAAAACTAAATCTCAAATGGAAATAACTTAAAAAGAAACTAAAACTTAAAAAGGCGTCGCAAAATTCTAAAGTACCTAAATCTTAGTCTAAAGAAAAAGCACTTAAGGAATTCTACGGCAAAGCCTAAAAATCTAGAAGTAAAAATAACTATGGCAAAAACTAAGTTTAAAACTAAATAAGAGCGAAAAATACAAATATTACGCTAAAACGATTAAAAAGGGATAAAATATAAAAATATACAAAAAGTTGTAAAAAATACAATTTTTATAAAAATATTATTTTATATTATTTATTTATTAAAACTATTAATTTTACAATTTAATTAAACTAATTAAACTAAATGTACAAATTAATTAAAACTTAAATTAAATACTAAATTATTTAAATATTTAACCCTAATACAAATTAATTAATAATAATTAATAATACTCCGTAATTAATGCATATTAGGGTTCTGTGTACCCGTGTCAGAGTGTCTCCGCGACTTGCGGTATTCAAAGCATCAAACCCCGCGACTCACGGGGTTCCAGAATTCAACTGACAGGTTATTTAATATTCGACGCGTTTTTTTTTTATTTAATTGTTTTATATTTTCTGTTTTAATAAAAGTATTTATATAATAAAAACTTATATCTAAAAACTAAAATAGAAATATTTTATAATTTTTTAAATAAAAATCTTAAAACTAGATTTATATATATATATATATATATATATATATATATATATATATATATATATATATATATATATATATATATATATATATATATATATATTTTTATTAGCGTTGCGCTTCCGGCTTTTAAGAGTTCCCCGGCAGCGGCGCTAAAAATACTTGATGTTTCGCGAGGTGTATAATAAAATAGCTTATATTTTTACAGGAAATACTATTAAATACGATACAATTTTACACAAGATATTTATTTATTTATAGAATGGATATACTTAAACCTTGCTACAACACTTATAGTTAGTGTACCTAATCGTACAGTAGTGTAGTTTTTAGTAAGTCCGGTTCGTTCCACAGGGAATCTTTTTAAACAAAGCTTAACGCTATATTAGTTTACTTTTATAAAAATACAAACATATATATAAGTAATATTATTATTATAAAGGGGGGTTTTTACCGTTTAATGACTGGTTTGTCGATTTTAAAACTTTAGTCGCAGTTAAAACCAAATGTAAAATAATAAATATAAATACAAGACTTAAATTAAAGCGTAAAGTAAATAACAATAATGAAATTGCGATTAATAAAAGTGCGATAAAATAAACTTGCGATAATTAAAAAGTACGATAATTAAAAGTGCAATTAAATAAAATAACAATAAATAAAACGCGATAATTAGAAGTGCAATTAAATATAAAATAAAGGAAATTAAATATGAAATAAAAGAATTATGCTTATTTAAACTTCCGTAATCATGATGTTTGACGTGTTGATTTTAGTTTTATGCCCATGGGTTAATTGTCCTTTGTCCTGGATTATTTAATATGTCCATACGGATTTTTGTCCATAACAGTCCATCAGTCATAAATATAAAGAGCGAAAGCCTTGGTCAAATTATTCTTATTCCCGAAGTTAAATATTCCAACTAATTGGGGATTCAAATTGTAACAAGGTTTTAATACTTTGTTTAATGAATACACCAGGTTATCGACTGCGTGTAAACCAAGGTTTTACTACTTTGTTAACAATTACACCAATTACCCTTGAATGTAATTCACCCCTGTTTTAACAAGTCTATTAACTATTAATCCAGTTCCGTGTCCGGTAAAATGAATAATTATTGGTATTTATAGATATCCCGCCCACCGTACCCAGTCAAGCGTATGTGGTTATATATAAATACGTCGAATTATAAGTTTGTATATTAAATTAACAAGGTATTGTTTAGTTAATATAAAACCCATTAATAGCCCATAGTCTAATTTCCATAAGTGTCGTTCTTTTATTCAAACTCCAATTATGGTACAAAGCCCAATTACCCAATTTTAGTAATTAGCCCAACATCATGATTACTTCGGATTAAATAAGCATAATAATAACTTAGCTACGAGACATTAATATAAAAAGGTTGAACATAACTTACAATGATTAAAAATAGCGTAGCGTTACACGGACAGAATTTCGACTTACACCCTTACAACATTCGCTAACATACCCTTATTATTAGGATTAAAATTAAAATTAAAATTAAAATTAAAATATAAATATAAATATATACGATATATTTAGAGAGAGAGATATATTGATGATGAAAAATGCTCAGAATTCGGTTGCTTTTATAGGGACTTTCAGAGTTTGGGCCTCCGCGACTCGTGGCCCTTTTGGCCTTCAAACTCCGCGAGTCGCGGAGTTTGTAAATACAGCTCACACAAGTTTGGCTCTTCGTTTACCGACGGTTTTATAAATAAATATAATATATTAAATAATTATAAGAATTATTTAAATATTATATTATATTTATGTGCATAGTTGACTTGTAATTTTTAGTCCGTTGCGTCGAGCGTTGAGAGGTGACTCATGTCCCGGTTCCGGATTTTCGAACGTCCTTGCGTAAAATTTTATATTTTGTACTTTGCGTTTTGAATCTTGTACTCTTGTAATTTCGAGACGTTTCTTATCAATAATTGGAACCTCTTTGATTGTATTTTGTACTTTTGAGCTTTTTGGTCGTTTGCGTCTTCAATTCGTCGAATCTGTCTTTTGTCTTCACCTTTTATTATTTAAACGAATATCACTTGTAAATAGAACAATTGTAACTAAAAGCTTGTCTTTCTTGAGGAATAATGCTATGAAATATATGTTCGTTTTTAGCATTATCAACGGCCCAACAACAACAACAACAACAACAACAACAACAACAACAACAACAACAGCAACTACAATAATCATCCCAACAACAATAACAACCGCAACAATAACAACAATCAGAAGCAGCGATGCCAAAGGTGTGAAAAGTATCACTCGGGGTTCTGCACTTAATTTTGCAACAAGTGTAAAAGAAATGGTCATAGCGCAGCGAAGTGTGAGGTCTACGGACCAGGGGTTAACAGAACGAAAGGAACAAATGGTGTCAGAACAAGTAATGGTAGAGCAAGTAGTGTTGGAGCAAGTTATGCCAATGTAGTTTGTTATAAATGTGGAAAACCGGGCCAAATTATTAGAAATTGCCTGAACCAGGAGAACATGAATGAACAAGGCCGTGGAAGAGTTTTCAATATTAATGCGGCAGAGGCACTGGAAGACCCGAAGCTTGTTACGGGTACATTTCTTATTGACAATAAATCTGCTTACGTTTTATTTGATTCGGGTACGGATAGAAGTTATATGAGTAGAGATTTTTGTGCTAAATTAAGTTGTCCATTGACACCGTTGGATAGTAAATTTTTACTCGAATTAGCAAATGGTAAATTAATTTCAGCAGATTATATATGCCGGAATCGAGAAATTAAACTGAGTAGCGAAATATTTAAGATTGATTTGATACCAGTAGAGTTGGGGAGTTTTGATGTAATAGTTGGCATGGACTAGCTGAAGAAGGTGAAAGCAGAGATCGTATGTTATAAAAATGCAATTCGCATTGTACGAGAAGAAGGAGAACCCTTAATGGTGTACGGAGAAAAGGGCAACACGAAGCTACATCTTATTAGTAATTTGAAGGCACACAAACTAATAAGAAAAGGTTGCTATGCTGTTCTAGCACACGTCGAGAAAGTACAAACTGAAGAAAAGATCATCAATGATGTTCCCGTCGCAAAAGAATTTCCCGATGTATTTCCGAAAGAATTACCTGGACTACCTCTACATCGATCTGTTAAATTTCAAATAGATCTTGTACCAGGAGCTGCACCAATAGCTCGTGCTCCTTATAGACTCGCACCCAGCGAGATGAAAGAACTGCAAAGCCAAATACAAGAACTATTAGAACGTGGTTTCATTCGACCAAGCACATCACCATGGGGAGCTCCTGTTTTGTTTGTCAAGAAGAAGGATGGTACATTTAGGTTGTGTATTGACTACAGAGAATTGAACAAACTTACCATCAAAAACCGTTATCCACTGCCGAGAATTGACGACTTATTTGATCAACTACAAGGCTCGTCGGTTTATTCGAAGATCGATTTACATTCTGGATATCATCAAATGCGAGTAAAGGAGGATGATATTCCAAAAACTGCTTTTAGGACGCGTTATGGTCATTACGAGTTTATGGTTATGCCGTTTGGATTGTCAAACGCACTAGCTGTGTTCATGGACCTTATGAACCGAGTGTGTGGGCCATATCTTGACAAGTTTGTCATTGTTTTCATCGATGACATACTTATTTACTCAAAGAATGATCAAGAGCACGAAGAACATTTGAGAAAAGTGCTAGAAGTATTGAGGAAAGAAAAATTGTACGCTAAGTTTTCAAAGTGTGCATTTTGGTTAGAAGAAGTTCAATTCCTCGGTCACATAGTGAACAAAGAAGGTATCCAGGTGGACCCGACAAAGATTAAAACTGTTGAAAAGTGGGAAACCCCGAAAACTCCAAAACACATACACCAATTTTTAGGGCTGGCTGGTTATTACAAGAGATTCATCCAAGATTTTTCTAAAATAGCAAAACCCTTGACTGCATTAACGCATAAAGGGAAGAAATTTGAATGGAAGGATGAACAAGAGAAAGCATTTCAATTGTTGAAGAAAGAGTTAACTACGGCACCTATATTGTCATTACCTGAAAGGAATGATGATTTTGTGATATATTGCGACGCCTCAAAGAAAGGTCTCGGTTGTGTATTAATGCAACGAACGAAGGTAATTGCTTATGCATCTAGATAATTGAAGATTCACGAGCAAAATTATACGACGCGTGATTTGGAATTAGGCGCGGTTATTTTTGCATTAAAGACTTAGAGGCACTACTTATATGGGGTCAAAAGTATTATATATACCGACCACAAAAGTCTTCAACACATATTTAATCAGAAACAACTGAACATGAGGCAGTGTAGGTGGATTGAATTGTTGAATGATTACGACTTTGAGATTCGTTACCACCCTGGGAAGGCAAATGTGGTAGCCGACTCCTTGAGTAGAAAGGACAGAGAACCCAATCGAGTAAAATCAATGAATATAATGATTCACAATAACCTTACTACTCAAATAAAGGAGGCGCAACAAGGAGTTTTAAAAGAGGGAAATTTAAAGAATGAAATACCTAAAGGATCGGAGAAGCATCTTAATATTCGGGAAGATGGAACCCGGTATAGGGTTGAAAGAATTTGGGTACCAAAATTTGGAGATATGAGAGAAATGGTACTTAAAGAAGCTCATAAAACCAGATACTCAATACATCCTGGAACGGGGAAGATGTACAAGGATCTCAAGAAATATTTTTGATGGCCAGGTATGAAAGCCGATGTTGCTAAATACGTAGGGAAATATTTGACGTGTTCTAAGGTCAAAGCGGAGCATCAAAAACTATCAGGTCTACTTCAACAACCCAAAATTCCAGAATGGAAATGGGAAAACATTACCATGGATTTCATCACTAAATTGCCAAGGACTGCAAGTGGTTTTGTTACTATTTGGGTAATAGTTGATCGTCTCACCAAATCAGCACACTTCCTACCTATAAGAGAAGATGACAAGATGGAGAAGTTAGCACGAATGTATTTGAAGGAAGTCTTCTCCAGACATGGAATACCAATCTCTATTATCTCTGATAGGGATGGCAGATTTATTTCAAGATTCTGGCAGACATTACAGCAAGCATTAGGAACTTGTCTAGACATGAGTACTGCCTATCATCCACAAACTGATGGGTAGAGCGAAAGGACGATACAAATGCTTGAATACATGCTATGAGCATGTGTTATTGATTTCGGAAACAGTTGGGATCGACATCTACCGTTAGCAGAATTTTCCTACAACAACAGGTACCATTCAAGCATTGAGATGGCGCTGTTTGAAGCACTTTATGGTAGAAAGTGTAGGTCTCCAATTTTTTGGAGTGAAGTGGGGGATAGACAGATTACGGGTCCGGAAATAATACAAGAAACTACCGAGAAGATCATCCAATTTCAACAACAGTTGAAAACCGCCCAAAGTCGACAAAAGAGCTACGCCGACATTAAAAGAAAAGATATAGAATTTGAAATTGGAGAGATGGTCATGCTTAAGGTTGCACCTTGGAAAGGCGTTGTTCGATTTGGTAAACGAGGGAAATTAAATCCAAGGTATATTGGACCATTCAAGATTATTGATCATGTCGGACCAGTAACTTACCGACTTGAGTTACCTCAACAACTCGCAGCTGTACATAACACTTTCCACGTCTTGAATTTAAAGAAATGTTTTGCTAAAGAAGATCTCACTATTCCGTTAGACGAAATCCAAATCAATGGAAAACTTCAATTCATCGAAGAACCCGTCGAAATAATGGATCGTGAGGTTAAAAGACTTAAACAAAACAAGATACCAATTGTTAAGGTTCGATGGAATGCTTGTAGAGGACCCGAGTTCACCTGAGAACAAGAAGATTAGATGAAGAAGAAATACCCGCACTTATTTCTAGAAGATACGTCAACACCTCCAACTGCTTAAAATTTCGGGACGAAATTTATTTAACGGGTAGGTACTGTAGTGACCCGAACTTTTCCATGTTTATATATATATTAAATGAAATTGATATTTACATGATTAAGTGTTTCCAACATGTTAAGCAATAAAACTTTTTAAGACTTGATTAAATGAAATAAGTTTCATATAGATAATTGATCACCCAAGTTGACCGGCGATTCACGAATGTTACAAATTTGTAAAAACTATATGTTGTGGTATATATAGACATATATATATGGTTGACATGAGATTATGATGAGTAAGTATCTCACTAAGTATATTAACAATGTGTGATATAAATAAGAAATGAGATTACTAAGTTAAGAAACTCGAAATGATATATATAACGATTATCGTTATGATAACGTCTAATAAATACATATAACATGATAAAATGATATTTAAATATATCATTAAGTGTGTTAACAATGAACTACATATGTAAAAACAAGACTACTAATTCAAGAATTACGAAATGAGACTTATATGTAACGATTATCGTTGTAACGATATTTTAATGTATATATCATATTAAGAGATATTCATACATCATAATATCATGATAATATAATAATTTAACATCTCATTTGATTTAATAAACAATGGTTAACAACATTTAACAAAACCGTTAACCTAAAGGTTTCAAAACAACACTTACATGTAACGACTAACGATGACTTAACGACTCAGTTAAAATGTATATACATGTAGTGTTTTAATATGTATTCATACACTTTTGAAAGACTTCAAGACACTTATTAAAATACTTCTACTTAATAAAAATGCTTACAATTACATCCTCGTTTAGTTTCATCAACAATTCTACTTGTATGCACCCGTATTCGTACTCGTACAATACACAGCTTGTAGATGTATGTACTATTGGTATATACACTCCAATGATCAGCTCTTAGCAGCCCATGTGAGTCAGCTAACGCATGTGGGAACCATCATTTGGCAACTAGCATGAAATATCTCATAAAATTACAAAAATATGAGTAATCATTCATGACTTATTTACATGAAAACAAAATTACATATCCTTTATATCTAATCCATACACCAACGACCAAAAACACCTACAAACACTTTCATTCTTCAATTTTCTTCATCTAATTGATCTCTCTCAAGTTCTATCTTCAAGTTTTAAGTGTTCTTCATAAATTCTACAAGTTCTAATTTCATAAAATCAAGAATACTTCTAAGTTTGCTAGCTTTCTTCCAATCTTGTAAAGTGATCATCCAACCCCAAGAAATCTTTCTTATTTATAGTAAGATATCTTTCTAATACAAGGTAATACTCATATTCAAACTTTGATTCTATTTCTATAACTATAACAATCTTATTTCGAGTGGAAATCTTACTTGAACTTGTTTTCGTGTCATGATTCTGCTTCAAGAACTTTCAAGCCATCCAAGGATCCTTTGGAGCTAGATCTATTTTTCTCATTTCCAGTAGCTTTATCCAGAAAACTTGAGGTAGTAATGATGTCCATAACATCATTTGATTCATACATATAAAACTATCTTATTCGAAGATTTGAACATGTAATCACTAGAACATAGTTTAGTTAATTCTAAACTTGTTCGTAAACAAAAGTTAATCCTTCTAACATGACTTTTAAAATCAACTTAACACATGTTCTATATCTATATGATATGCTAACTTAATGATTTAAAACCTGAAAACACGAAAAACACCGTAAAACTGGATATATGCCGTCGTAGTAACACCGCGGGCTGTTTTGGGTTAGTTAATTAAAAACTATGATAAACTTTGATTTAAAAGTTGTTCGTCTGGGAAAATAATTTCTCTTATGAACATGAAACTATATCCAAAAATTATGGTTAAACTCAAAGTGGAAGTATGTTTTCCAAAATGGTCATCTAGACGTCGTTATTTCGACTGAAATGACTACCTTTAAAAAAACGACTTGTAACTTATATTTCCGACTATAAACCTATACTTTTTCTGTCTAGATTCATAAAATAGAGTTCAATATGAAACCATAGCAATTTGATTCACTCAAAACAGATTTAAAACGAATAAGTTATGGGTAAAATAAGATTGGATATTTTTGCTTGTTGTAGCTACATGAAAATTGGTAACAAATCTATATCATATCCTAGCTAACTTATATTGTATTATACATGTATTCTAATATATTATGTAATCTTGGGATACCATAGACACGTATGCAAATGTTTTGACATATCATATCGACCCATGTGTATATATTATTTGGAACAACCATAGACACTCTATATGCAGTAATGTGGGAGTTAGCTATACAGGGTTGAGGTTGATTCCAAAAATATATATACTTTGAGTTGTGATCTAGCCTGAGATGTGTATACACTGGGTCGTGGATTGATTCAAGATAATATATATCAATTTTTTTCTGTACATCTAACTTTGGACAACTAGTTGTAGGTTACTAACGAGGACAACTGACTTAATAAACTTAAAACATCAAAATGTATTAAAAGTGTTGTAAATATATTTTGAATATACTTTGATATATATGTACATATTTGTTATAGGTTCATGAATCGACCAGTGGCCAAGTCTTATTTCCCGACGAAGTAAAAATCCGTGAAAGTGAGTTATAGTCCCACTTTTAAAATCTAATATTTTTGGGATGAGAATACATGTAGGTTTTATAAATGATTTATAAAATAGACACGAGTACGTGAAACTACATTCTATGGTTGAATAACAAAATCGAATATGCCCCTTTTTATTAAGTCTGGTAATCTAAGAATTAGGGAACAGACACCCTAATTGACGCGAATCCTAAAGATAGATCTATTGGGCCTAACAAACCCCATCTAAAGTACTGGATGCTTTAGTACTTCGAAATTTATATCATATCCGAAGGGTGTCTCGGAATGATGGGGATATTCTTATATATGCATCTTGTTAATGTCGGTTACCAGGTGTTCACCATATGAATGATTTTTATCTCTATGTATGGGATGTGTATTGAAATATGAAATCTTGTGGTCTATTATTATGATTTGATAATATATAGGTTAAACCTATAACTCACCAATATTTTTGTTGACGTTTTAAGCATGTTTATTCTCAGGTGATTATTAAGAGCTTCCGCTATTGCATACTAAAATAAGGACAAGATTTGGAGTCCATGTTTGTATGATATTGTGTAAAAACTGCATTAAAGAAACATATGTCGATGTAATATATTTCTATTGTAAACCATTATGTAATGGTCGTGTGTAAACAGTATATTTTAGATTATCATTATTTGATAATCTACGTATTGCTTTTGAAACCTTTATTGATAAAATAAAGGTTATGGTTGTTTTAAAAATGAATGCAGTCTTTGAAAAACGTCTCATATAGAGGTCAAAATCTCGCAACGAAATCAATTAATATGGAACTTTATAATCAATATGAACGGGACATTTCAGAACTCATGGCCAAGGTTGAGGCCATCTTTAAAAGGCTAAAGAAGGATTTTCTTGATGATGTTCGAAAGGTCTTCCAAGAGTCGGTTGATGGACAAGTGATCGAAATGATCAATGAATGAATGAAAGCCACAATAGAGGAGGCTTTAGAAGCTAGAAACATTTACCCTCGAGGCGAAGGGGGTGAAGGTCATGGTGGGGGTGTAAGGCGGGACTTCCACTACAAAAATTTCAAGGATACTCAACCTCCAATGTTTAGTGGGGTGAGAGCACTTGTTGGATTTCCGATATCGAGGGGGCATTCCGTACCGCGGAGTGTCCTCCCGAGAAGAAGACGAGGTATGGGTCTAACATGTTGCGCGAAGAGGGTAAGTTGTGGTGGGACGATAAAATCAAATTATATGGTGAAGAGCAATGCATGAGCTTGACATGGGAGGAGTTTAAGAAGGAATTTTTCCAAGAATACCGAACTTCTTCCGATCTTGATAAAATTCGGGACGAGTTGCACAATTTGCGACAAGGTTCAATGGACTTGGTTACTCTCAAGTCTACCTTTTTGGCAAAGACTCGTTTTTGTCCGGAGTATGTTGGTGATGATCACAAGTTGATGCTAGATTTCTACCGTACTTTAAGTGATGAGTTGAAGGGTAAGATTAGCCGAGGAATGGCTAAGTCTTTTGAAGATTTATACGAATTGGCGAGGAATTTTGAGCCGGAGGTTCCATGAAAAAGCGATTTTACTTTTTCAAAGAGAAAGTTTGAGGGTTCGAGTTATTAGAACTTTTCAAATAAAAAGAACAAGAAAGGCTCCGAAAGCGTTAATAGTGTGAAGAAGGGTGCTTCCGGGGGTTTTGGACCCACGTGTTATAATTGTAATCAAAGAAGGCACATAGCCCGTGATTGTACCAAGGCGTCGACCAAGCTTACTTGTTATAATTGTGGTAAAGAGGGACACAAGAGGCCGGAATGTCCCGATTTGAATAATGATCATGTGAAGAAGTTGGAGAGAGCGGCGGGTATGGCTAGGGGTTGCAATTACTTGATGACCAATGATGAGGCCAAGCAATCCAATGAAGTTGTCTCAGGTACTTTCATGGTTAACTCAAATCCGGCAAGGATTCTATTTGATAGCGGTGCAAATTTGTCGTTTGTATCTCCAAAATTTGTGCCTAGACTTAATAGACCGTTAGCTAAGTTAAGTCGTCCGGTAGAAGTCGAAATAGCGGACAGCAAGACGGTGCTAGTGGTTGATGTGTGTAAAAATTGTGATGTCGTTTTTGGTGCCGAAAACTTTAAGATTGATCTTATCCCGATGATTTTGGGTGATTTCGATATCGTTGTTGGTATGGATTGGTTCGATCATAATAGAGTCGATATTGCATGCCATGAAAAATTTATTCGTGTGAAGACCCCAAGTGGGGGATAGTTAATTATTCACGGTGATAAGCGTAGAAGACTTGTGCCGATATGCACTTTTGCACGGGCACGTCGTTCCCTTGATAGTGGTGGCATGGCTTTTCTTGCCCATGTTGTAGATACTCGTGATGAGCCACCACCCATTCGTGAAATTCCAGTGGTAAATGAGTTTGAAGACGTTTTTTCGGATGAATTACCGGGTGTTCCGGCGGAAAGACAAGTTGAATTTCGCATTGAGTTGGTTCCGGGAACTACTCCCATTGCTAAAACTCCTTATCGTTTAGCGCCGATGGAAATGCAAGAGTTGTTAAACCATACCCAAGAGTTGCTTGAAAAGGGTTTCATTCGACCGAGTGCTTCGCCATGGGGTGCTCCAGTTTTATTCGTGAAGAAGAAGGATGGTAGTATGCAGATGTGCATCGATTATCGGGAGTTAAATAAAGTGACGATCAAGAATCGTTATCCTTTACCTCGGATTGACGATTTGTTTGACCAACTCCAAGGTGCAACGTATTTCTCTAAAATCGACCTACGGTCCGGCTATCACCAAATGCGGGTCCGTGAGGAAGATATCGAGAAAATGGCTTTTAGAACGTGTTATGGGCATTTTGAGTTTTTAGTTATGCCTTTTGGTCTTACGAATGCACCGGCGGCATTCATGGATCTTATGAACCGAGTGTGCCAACCCATGTTGGACAAGTCGGTAATTGTGTTCATTGACGACATACTTGTTTATTCAAAGAGTATGAAGGAACATGAACATCATTTGCGGGATGTATTGAAGATGTTACGAAAGGAGAAGTTGTACACAAAGTTCTCCAAATGTGAATTTTGGCTAAGGGAAGTTCAATTCCTTGGTCATATTGTGAACAAGGATGGTATTCAAGTAGATCCGGGGAAGATTGAGACGGTGAAGAGTTGGGGACGACTGACTACACCTACGAAAATCCGAAGTTTTCTCGGATTGGCCGGTTATTATCGTCGGTTTATCCAAGACTTTTCCAAGATTGCTTCTTCGTTGACGAAATTGACGAGGAAGAACGCAAGATTTATTTGGGAGAACGAGCAAGAAATTGCTTTTCAATTGTTAAAAGAAAAGTTGTGTCAAGCTCCAGTGTTAGTGTTGCCGGAAGGGGTAGAAGACATGACGGTTTATTGTGATACTTCTCTAAATGGGCTCGGGTGTGTTCTAATGTAAAGAGGTAAAGTCATTGCTTACGCCTCTCGACAATTAAAGGAACAAGAAACAAGATACCCGACTCATGATCTTGAGTTAGCGGCGGTTGTGCATGCGTTGAAAATATGGCGCCATTACTTGTATGGTGTCAAGAGTACGATTTATTCGGATCACAAAAGTTAGAAACATCTCTTTATCCAAAGGGATTTGAATTATCGTCAACGTAGGTGGATGGATGTGGTAAAGATTATGATTGTGAAATACTTTATCATCCGGGCAAGGCGAATGTGGTCGCGGATGCGTTAAGTCAAAAGAGTCATCACCCGGTGTTACGATTGGGATTGTTACGTATGATTATTACTAACGATTTTCTTGAAAAACTTGGTGTGATTCAAATTGAAGCTTACGTTCACAACAAACATGAAGAACGAATTGTGGGGCAATCGGAGTTCATTACTATGGGCTCGGGTGGTTTGTTGTCTTTTCAAGGAAGAGTGTGGGTGCCTAAGATGGGGGATTATCGACGAGTGCTACTTGATGAAGCACATAAGTCAAAGTATTCTATTCACCCGGGCGCAACAAAAATGTATCTTGATTTAAGGAAGGAGTATTGGTGGCGGGGCATGAAACGTGATGTTGTTAAGTATGTTGAACAATGCGTCATGTGTTTGCAAGTTAAAGTCGAACACCAAAAGCCGTATGGTAAGTTACAACCGTTAGAAATTCCGAAGTAGAAATGGGAGCACATTACCATGGATTTTATCACAAAGTTACCAAAGACGGTGTAACGACCCGGATTTTTCCGCTAATATATATAAGATTAATACTTACATAATTAAATGTTTCCAACATGTTAAGCAATCAAACTCATTAAGTGTGACGATCGCTCCAAATACATATGGACAATACGTCATTCATCGATTTCATTGCGAGGTATTTGACCTCTATATGAAACGTTTTGTAAACATTGCATTCTTTTGAAAAGGCACACCATAAATGCATATTTAAATCAAAGGTTTTCAACATCTGATGATTTCTATATATAGACAATCATCGTAATATAATAGTTTACAATGATACTTCCGTTGACAATGCAGTCAAAATAAGATACATGGTGATGATTTGGTGAATGCAACGTTTCCTTGAAAAGTATGTCATGTAAGACTCCATGCACATAGCTTGTCTAACATATGCACAAACAGCGGAAGAATTCTAGGAAACCTGAGAATAAACATGCTAAAAAGTGTCAACACAAAGGTTGGTGAGTTCATAGTTTTTGTGTTTCGCATAATCTGTATATAAAAGTGGATCACAAGATTTCAGTTGTTTCATCCAAAAACATTTATCAAAAGTTTGTCAATAGATTCTACGTAACAGAGCACCCTGGTAACTAAGCTTTAACGTTATAATGATAAATACCCCATTCATTTTAATACACGCAAACCAACGTGTCCTAAACTTAAATAACACACGTCCGTTAAAAGGCTAGCGCTCTAGCTCGGACGGGGATGTCAAGCCCTATGGATCCATATACTGTTATTCACGCCCACCAGTCCATATCCTATGTACTGGCAGCTACTAGTTACCAAAGCTAAGGGATTTTCGGTTCAAACTCAGTGTAGAATTAAGTATGTACTTGTATCCATTGCGTTTAAAATAAATTGCATGTATTCTCAGCCCAAAAATATATATTGAAAAAGCAATTAAAAAGGGAGCAATGAAACTCACCTTAGCAGCATATAAAGTTGTTCACCAAAATGTGATCAAAACTCGGATTACCAATTAATCGTAGATCTCAACCTAGAGAACATATGTTGGTCAATAAATGTCTATTAAGCTAGGTCAGGTCATAGTGTATCACAATCCTAATGCTCGAGATCGACATATAATAGTTATCCAAAGTCGTTTCAAAAAGTCAATTTTGACAATAGTTCAACCAAACGAGACGTGCCTTATATAAGAATTCATTTACTCGGTTGGTAATATTTAAAAGTTCACTTTATCAGTCTCGTAAACAAGTTGTTTAAATCTTAATTACAGATTCAAAAGCAATTTCAATTAACGTCAATCATAATTCAGTTGATCATATCTTTTAATCCGTTCATCGAAACTATTCGATATCTAAATGAAAAGTTATTGATTTTTTGCCAGCTTTCCAAAAACATGTATAATATATACCTTTTACCAGTAATATATGTATTTAATTAGTGATTCATTATAAACTGTTTAACGACGAAATTTAGCATACAAGCATATATAAATATATATACTCGAGCACTAGACATGGATACATAATTAATATATAAAAGATAAGATATGAATGCTTACGTATCAATATTTTGATTTAATAATGTAGGAAAGTAAGTAGACGCAATGAAGATGATAAACACTAGGTTTGACTTGCAAACGATACCCATGAATATTATCCATAACCTCCAAAGCAATAACCCATAATTTCCTTAGCTTTAGCTTGCTCGAAAACTCGTTTTGAAATCATTTGGACATCACTCCGTCGTAATATTTTATGTATATTATTATTTCTGTATCGTAAAAATAATAATACTAATACTATTAATAATAAGATTAATAATAATAATCTTAATATTAATAATAATAATTATAATAATAATTATAATAATAATAATAATAATAATAATAATAATAAAATAATAATAATAATAATAATAATAATAATAATAATAATAATAATAATAATAATAATAATAATAATAATAATAATTGATAAAATAAATACGGAGTAAATGAATTGCATCAGAAGTGGAAATGGTCGAGCTTTATATAGATGTGGCCTGATTTCAGACCCCATGCGATCGCATGGGTTTTATGCCTATTTCTCATGCGATCGCATGGCCCCAAAATCCAGCTCACAATTTTTTAACTTTTAGCTTGTCGACATATTTTTATATAATATATATAATATATTTAATTTAAATAATTAATTATATATTATATTAAATTCACTTGCATAGTTGACTTGTAATTTTTGTTCCGATAAGTCGTACGTCATCACTCGACTCATGTCCCGGTTCTGGTTTCTCGAATACATTTTTGTACGCTTAGAAAACTTGCATTTTACGTTTCGTGTCACGTACCTTTGTCAATATAGCCTTAAATTATCCCTAAACTATACTACTCAAAGTATATATTAAACTTTCGAGTGTTTTGGTCATTTACTTCTATAAATCATTGTCTTGCTATTTGTTAATATATATATATAATAACAATTCGTTTTATGACCAGTTTAATATTATATTTTATATATTTTCAATATCAATATATACGTTTTAAAATACATATCACAAGTTATTCATATATCTAATTCCAACAGTTAATATTCCTTATTTTTGTATGTCTCCAAATTACGTTATTTAAACAAACACTTTACCATTTATTCCGAATACCATTAAAAAGGAATAATTTCTCAAATAAGTGTGGACCTCACAACAGAGACCCGTAACAATATCATAATCATTAAGAGACCTAATAAATATCTTTTAATTCAATCGTTTGGCATAATATTTTAACTTCGTAGTTGAATATATCAATCAGATAATCAAACCAATAAGTTTAATGCACAGTATCATTTACTTAACACTTTGTTACATTTTCAAGTTATAGTATATGTATCTATTTACATATAATTGTTCGCGAATCGTTGAGAACAATCGAAGGGTAATTGAATAGTTTAAAATTTTGAGATTTAACTTCATAGACTTTGCTTATCGTGTCGAAAACGTTAAATATTAAGTTTAAATTTTGTCAGAAATTTCAGGGTCATCACAGCACCTCCCCGTTAAAGAAATTTCGTCCCGAAATTTGAGTGAGGTCGTCATGGCTAACAATAAAAATGTTTTTATGACGAATATGTGTTGATAAATAGAATTTTTATCACCGTTGAATAATATGGATAAAAAAAATCCAATTACTCGAAGCGTATGAGGGAAGTTATCGTAATAGAGTGAAATGGAGAATAGAGATTCGTCTTATCTCTTGACGTAGTAACGATTGATTTCCGGAATTTAAGGAATAGAAAATCTTCATAATTTAAATAAGATTTGATTCTTCAGAATTTAAGGAAATTAGGATTTCCTTTGATTAATTGCGTAATCTGCCTGGATTGCTATGTCTGATATTTTGCTATAAATTGACCTCTTCCGTTTCATTTATTTTTACCACTCCTATAATCTTCTTCCTTATTTCATACTTACAAAAGATTTGTGAAAATGCTTCATCCAGTTCTGATTCTTGATATTTTTTTGGCTATCATATCATTCATTCTTCTTTTTTATCTGCCACCAGAGGAGGTTATTTTCTTCTACTATTACTTTGGGTTATATTGTTTTTCATTCTCCCGTGTCTTTATATTGCTATACGCATTGATATACACGGTTTGTAATTTCGGGGTTGTTTTCGGGCTTTATATTTTTCATTATATTTCGGAGCCTCATGCTTTCGTTTTCTCTTCCTGACTTTAAGTCAAGCAAATAATGGTCCAGAATTCGTAGGTATGAATTTCGGAATGAACATAATTAATATTCTAAGAAAGAAACAATAATGGCACAATCTGACTTGTCAAATTACCAGAATACCTCGAAAAAGACCGAATCATCAAGAAAAATATTTTCTTGATATGTTTAGAGGTTAAATAGAATGAAAGAGTTATGTAACATGGTTCATGATGAGGGTGTGATCTGTGAACCTTTATCACGTTTCATTAGAAACTCGGCATGACTTACTGTTGTAGCGACCCGAACTTTTCCATGTTTATATATATTAATTGAGATTGATATTTACATGATTAAATGTTTCCAACATGTTAAGAAATCAAACTTGTTAAGACTTGATTAATTGAAATATGTTTCATATAGACAATTGACCACCCAAGTTGATCGGCGATTCACGAACGTTAAAACTTGTAAAAATGACATGACGATATATATATGGATATACATATGGTTAACATGAGATTATGATAAGTAAGTATCTCCATAAGTATATTAACAATGAGTTATATACATATAAACAAGACTACTAACTTAAGGATTTCGAAACGAGACATATATGTAACGATTATCGTTGTAACGACATTTAAATGTATATATATCATATTAAGATATATTAATATATCATAATATCATGATAATATAATAATTTAACATCTCATTAGATATAATAAACAATGGGTTAACAACATTAATTGAGATCGTTAACTTAAAGGTTTCAAAACAACACTTACATGTAACGACTAACGATGACTTAACGACTCAGTTAAAATGTATATACATGTAGTGTATTTAGATGTATTAAAATACTTTTGGAAGACTTCAAGACATATATCAAAACACTCATACTTAACGAAAATGGTTACAGTTACTTTCCCATTCTTTTCTTTCATCAAGAATTCTAGTCGTATTCTTACCCGTATTATACACAGCTTCAAAACGTACTTACTATGGGTATATACCAATAGGAACTAGCATGGGATTCCACTCTTGATTATGTCATGTATGACTAATCAATTTTAACTTCTACCATGAGCTATTCAACTAACTAGAACTCCTTTTAACCCCACTCACCACTCACCAATTACCACTCATCATTCACTCCATTTCACTTCCAATTCTCTTTCTAATTCTCTCTCAACACACACACACACACTATTATGAACGTATTTTCCCAGTAGTTAATCATCATCTTCATCAAAAATCACTTCAAGAATCAAGCTATAATCATCATAGGAAGAACACATCAAGAACACTTTAAAAATCCCTTCAAGTTTACTAATTTACTTCCAAGCTTTCTAATCCATTCCAAGTAATCATCTAAGATCAAGAAACCTTTGTTATATACAGTAGGTTATCTTTCATATTCAAGGTAATATTCATATTCAAACTTTGATTCAATTTCTATAACTATAAACTATCTTAATTCGAGTAAAAATCTTACTTGAACTTGTTTTTGTGTCATGATCCTACTTCAAGAACTTTCAAGCCATCCAAGATCCTTTGAAGCTAGATCATTTCTTGTCACTTCCAGTAGGTTTACCTACTAAACTTGAGGTAGTAATGATGTTCATAACATCATTCAATTCATATATATAAAACTATCTTATTCGAAGGTTTAAACTCGTAATCACTAGAACATAGTTTAGTTAATTCTAAACTTGTTCGCAAACAAAAGTTAATCCTTCTAACTTGACTTTTAAAATTAACTACACAGATGTTCTATATCTATATGATATACTAACTTAATGATTTAAAACCTGGAAACACGAAAAACACCGTAAAACCGGATTTACGCCGTCGTAGTAACACCGCGGGCTGTTTTGGGTTAGTTAATTAAAAACTATGATAAACTTTGATTTAAAAGTTGTTATTCTGAGAAAATGATTTTTATTATGAACATGAAACTATATCCAAAAATTATGGTTAAACTCAAAGTAGAAGTATGTTTTCTAAAATGGTCATCTAGACGTCGTTCTTTCGACTGAAATGACTACCTTTACAAAAACGACCTGTAACTTATTTTTCCGACTACAAACCTATACTTTTTCTGTTTAGATTCATAAAATAGAGTTCAATATGAAACCATAGCAATTTGATTCACTCAAAACGGATTTAAAATGAAGAAGTTATGGGTAAAACAAGATTGGATAATTTTTCTCATTTTAGCTACGTGAAAATTGGTAACAAATCTATTCCAACCATAACTTAATCAACTTGTATTGTATATTATATAATCTTGAGATACCATAGACACGTATACAATGTTTCGACCTATCATGTCGACACATCTATATATATTTCGGAACAACCATAGACACTCTATATGTGAATGTTGGAGTTAGCTATACAGGGTTGAGGTTGATTCCAAAATATATATAGTTTGAGTTGTGATCAATACTGAGATACGTATACACTGGGTCGTAGATTGATTCAAGATAATATTTATCGATTTATTTCTGTACATCTAACTGTGGACAACTAGCTGTAGGTTACTAACGAGGACAGCTGACTTAATAAACTTAAAACATCAAAATATATTAAAAGTGTTGTAAATATATTTTGAACATACTTTGATATATATGTATATATTGTTATAGGTTCTTGAATCAACCAGTGGCCAAGTCTTACTTCCCGACGAAGTAAAAATCTGTGAAAGTGAGTTATAGTCCCACTTTTAAAATCTAATATTTTTGGGATGAGAATACATGCAGGTTTTATAAATGATTTACAAAATAGACACAAGTACGTGAAACTACATTCTATGGTTGAATTATCGAAATCGAATATGCCCCTTTTTATTAAGTCTGGTAATCTAAGAATTAGAGAACAGACACCCTAATTGACGCGAACTCTAAAGATAGATCTATTGGGCCTAACAAACCCCATCCAAAGTACCGGATGCTTTAGTACTTCGAAATTTATATCATATCCGAAGGGTGTCCCGGAATGATGGGGATATTCTTATATATGCATTTTGTTAATGTCGGTTACCAGGTGTTCACCATATGAATGATTTTTATCTCTATGTATGGGATGTGTATTGAAATATGAAATCTTGTGGTCTATTATTACGATTTGATATATATAGGTTAAACCTATAACTCACCAACATTTTTGTTGACGTTTTAAGCATGTTTATTCTCAGGTGATTATTAAGAGCTTCCGCTGTCGCATACTTAAATAAGGACGAGATTTGGAGTCCATGCTTGTATGATATTGTGTAAAAACTGCATTCAAGAAACTTATTTTGTTGTAACATATTTGTATTGTAAACCATTATGTAATGGTCGTGTGTAAACATGATATTTTAGATTTTCATTATTTGATAATCGACGTAAAGCTTTTTAAACCTTTATTGATGAAATAAAGGTTATGGTTTGTTTAAAAATGAATGCAGTCTTTGAAAAACGTCTCATATAGAGGTCAAAACCTCGCAACGAAATTAATTAATATGGAACGTTTTTAATCAATAAGAACGGGACATTTCAACTGTAATATAATCACGTTGATCAAGTGTCATTATATTATACTAACTCATGCTTCAATTCCCAACACTACTTCAAAAACATCCATTTTTAGAAATTTTCAGAAATTAGAAACTAAAATAGTTTCTTTTATGATGTAACACAGATAGCGTGAAGAGATAAATGATTTCAGATAAGAATAGTTATGAAAATATCTTCAGAAATATGGTGGATATTTATAATGGAAGAAGATACGATGATACCTTAGAATTTCTAATATCAGAGGATGATGCAGAAAATCTGTCTGTGAAGGTTTAGATTAAGAAGTAAGGTTCTTACTAATGGTTTCAGCAGACACTGAATGATTTGGATTCTTTGAAGGTAGATTTCATCCTTGTGATTTTTCTACAGCTTCATTCATACTTTGCTCAACCCGTTTTCCAGTTTCAAACATTCTCTTTTTCTGTGCTTTTCCAACACACTACTCTTTATCATCAAACTTTTGACTGTTAAAGTCATTTACAGTTTTTGCTGCTTCATCAGCATTTTTCCAAAATTTGGAGAACTAGTTTCGTAGTTTGGGATGTTTTTCAGAAACTTCACATTCGAAGTATGTAAGTCTAGAAGATAGATGTTATCTATATATAACTGTTGTCGTAGAAAATGCTGCGAGATTCAAAATACTGATTGCTAATTCTCGGTGGTTGGTATGGCAATTATTGTTACAAGATGTGGATGAGTACATGATAGGGTTTCAATGAGTATAAGGATTTTTCAAAAGGTCAAGGATTAATAAAGTTGTTTGGTAAATTTACTGCTAATGTGGTGGAACATAAAAGGTTCCCCAGTAACAAAAACGTATATATCAAGGTTATAATAAGGTTAATCTGAAAAGTCGAAGTTGACTGTTTGGAAGTATGGTAAAACTTGATACTTTGAAAAGGAATTGCAATGTTATTTTTAGTAAAAACAACGCTAAAGGATCTTGCACAGTTTTGAAGTCAAAGTATAGTTTTGAAAGATGTAGAGATCTAAGAATAATTTCACCGATTCAGTGTTATGACTTGGATTCTGATCCGTCAATATCAGAATATGTAATTGAATTTGTATGAAAACGATTGTATATCGTTGTGAGCATTGTTAATAATTTTTGAATCAAAGTTGAAGAATGTACAGTGTAACATATTAATTGTGAACTTATATATTTCCCGAGTATTACCTACCCTTTAAAGATTTCAAAAGTAATATTTTGTACAAAAGAATTTTTCATTACAGTCTTTATGAAAATATCTGTATGTATATTTTCTTCGGATGTAATTCGGATCATAGTAAGCTCATTTGATTTTTGGCTTGAATTAGAAATGAATAATCTCTAAAACTTTAGAGATTACATAATCTTCGCGGAGTATTTCACTAATGAAATCAATACTTCATTATTTATTCTTTTTCCTTGGTGGAGGATGTTGATTGCTCGGGGAATTTTTTTGAACCTTACAAGATACAGATGATATTTTCTGGAAAGTTTCGAATACATCGAAAATGAAAATGTAAAATCAATTATGTAATTGAATAATACACTTGGTTTGTTAGGAATGGAATTTATTAATTTGAAACAGAGATTGTAGTTAACGATGGCTAAGTTGTTAACGAAAGATGTACCTTATATCATACTAGTAATATGAATTAACTGAGTAATATTTACCCTTTTTCAATTCATACATAATAGCTTAGTACGAAAAGATTTATGATGGTTTTAAAATTTTTATATATATAAGATATACATATAAATTCTTTAGAGGAATTGAGTTATTACTTCATAACTCATTGATACAATATACTCGTTGTTGTCTCGTAATGATGTCCACGGTGCTTTCTTGAACTGGCAGAGCTTGTGATGTTAGAGACGATGTTGACAGTACTGACTGTGCTGGTAAGGCTAAGGGTACTATTGATGCTGTTGGTAAAACAAGTCTAGCTTGTACCTTACGCACAATTCTTGTCAGGGTTTCTATTCTTCCTTCTATCATTTCTATTCATCTGATTTACGATTAGAACTGGGATAAATAATCTCTAAGATTTTAGAGATTACCTAATCGCCGTAGAATATTTCTCCGATGAAGTTATGAATCAATACTTCATCATTTATTGTTATTGGTACTCCTTGGTACCTATGGTGAGTATGATGTTGATATCCGAGGTACAGATTGTGATATTGATGCGTGTGATGGGGATGTTATTGTTGGTGGTGGTAATGATACTGTTGGTGTTGATGATGGTGGTACCGGTTATGCTGCTGGTGCTGTTGCTGGTGTTTGTAACCCTTGCACCATATTCTCCAAAGCCACTACCCGAGCACGAAGCTCGTTAACTTCTTCTACTACCCCCTGATGATTGGTGGTTCGGACAAGCAGATGAATAAGATTTATAATATTGGATATTACGTAGTCGTTGCGAGCTGTTCTGGAAATGAGGGTGAAAATGGTGTTACGAACGGGTTCGCCGGTAAGTGCTTCAGGTTCTTCACCAAGAGGTGAATGTCGTGGATGGAAGGGATCGCCTTCTTCCTGTCTCCACTGATTAAGTAGATTACGAACCCATCCCCAATTCATCCAGAATAGATGATGGCTAATTGGTTGATTCATTCCGGTTACGCTGATTTCGGAGCTCGAGTGAAAATCCATATCGAAATAGCTGTTGGAATCTGAGGAATTCGAACTAGATGCGGAATTCATCTTACACAGTTTGGATAAAGGATTTTTTATATGAAATGAGTTTTGGATATCGGATGATATTCTAATTACATAGAATACCTATAATACAAGGGATCCGTAAATTACGGAGGAACTTTCGAAAGCTGTCAGGCAAAGTTTACTGTAATAGATATACCAAGATATGAATTTTGTCTATACTCTTTCTATGCAATCAATGCAATAAGTTGCGTTTAGACTTAAGATGATAGACAGGTAATTTCTGACAAGAAATGATAAGCAAAACTTTTGACATGCAGACACAGTTGAAGCCCAGACTTACTAATGCATCTTAACAACTATCAGTTAGACACACTCATGCAAGACCTGGTTCGCTAGAACCAACGCTCTGATACCAACTGTGACAATCGCTCCAAATCCATATGGACAATACGTCATTCATCGATTTCATTGCGAGGTATTTGACCTCTATATGAAACGTTTTGTAAACATTGCATTCTTTTGAAAAGGCACACCATAAATGCATATTTAAATCAAAGGTTTTCGACATCTGATGATTTCTACATATAGAAAATCATCGTAATATAATAGTTTACAATGATACTTCCATTGACAATGCAGTCAAAATAAGATACATGGTGATGATTTGGTGAATGCAACGTTTCCTTAAAAAGTATGTCATGTAAGATTCCATGCACATAGCTTGTCTAACATATACACAAACAGTGGAAGACTTCTAGGAAACCTGAGAATAAACATGCTAACAAGTGTCAACACAAAGGTTGGTGAGTTCATAGTTTTTGTGTTTCGCATAATCTGTATATAAAAGTGGATCACAAGATTTCAGTTGTTTCATCCAGAAATGTTTATCAAAAGTTTGTCAATAGATTCTACATAATAGAGCACCCTGGTAACTAAGCTTTAACGTTATAATGATAAATACCCCATTCATTTTAATACACGCAAACCAACATGTCCTAAACTCAAATAACACACATCCGTTAAAAGGATAGTGCTCTAGCTCGAACGGGGATGTCAAGCCCTATGGATCCATATACTGTTATTCGCGCCCACCAGTCCATATCCTATGTACTGGCAGCTACTAGTTACCAAAGCTAAGGGATTTTCGGTTCAAACTCAGTGTAGAATTAAGTATGTACTTGTATCCATTGCGTTTAAAATAAATTGCATGTATTCTCAGCCCAAAAATATATATTGCAAAAGCAATTAAAAGGGAGCAATGAAACTCACCTTAGCAGCATATAAAGTTGTTCACCAAAATGTGACCGAAACTCGGATTACCAATTAATCGTAGATCTCAACCTAGAGAACATATGTTGGTCAATAAATGTCTATTAAGCTAGGTCAGGTCATAGTGTATCACAATCCTAATGCTCGAGATCGACATATAATAGTTATCCAAAGTCGTTTCAAAAAGTCAATTTTGACAATAGTTCAACCAAACGAGACGTGCCTTATATAAGAATTTATTTACTCGGTTGGTAATATTTAAAAGTTCACTTTATCAGTCTCGTAAACAAGTTGTTTAAATCTTAATTGCAGATTCAAAAGCAATTTCAATTAACGTCAATCATAATTCAGTTGATCATATCTTTTAATTCGGTCATCGAAACTATTCGATATCTAAATGAAAAGTTATTGATTTTTCGCCAGCTTTCCAAAAACATGTATATCATATACCTTTTACCAGTAATATATGTATTTAATTAGTGATTCATTATAAACTGTTTAACGACGAAATTTAGCATACAAGCATATATAAATATATATACTCGAGCACTAGACATGGATACATAATTAATATATAAAAGATAAGATATGAATGCTTACGTATCAATATTGTGATTTAATATTGTAGGAAAGTACGTAGACACAATGAAGATGATAAACACTAGGTTTGACTTGCAAACGATACCCATGAATATTATCCATAACCTCCAAAGCAATAACCCATAATTTCCTTAGCTTTAGCTTGCTCGAAAACTCGTTTTGAAATCATTTGGACATCACTCCGTCGTAATATTTTATGTATATTATTATTTTTGTATCGTAAAAATAATAATACTAATACTATTAATAATAAGATTAATAATAATAATCTTAATATTAATAATAATAATAATAATAATAATAATAATAATAATAATAATAATAATAATAATAATAATAATAATAATAATAATAATAATAATAATAATAATAATAATAATAATAATAATAATAATTGATAAAATAAATACGGAGTAAATGAATTGCATCAGAAGTGGAAATGGTCGAGCTTTATATAGATGTGGCCTGATTTCAGACCCATGCGATCGCATTGGTTTTATGCCTATTTCTCATGCGATCGCATGGCCCAAAATCCAGCTCACAATTTTTTAACTTTTAACTTGTCGACATATTTTTATATAATATATATAATATATTTAATTTAAATAATTAATTATATATTATATTAAATTCACTTGCATAGTTGACTTGTAATTTTTGTTCTGATAAGTCATACGTCATCACTCGACTCATGTCCCGGTTCCGGTTTCTCGAATGCATTTTCGTACGCTTAGAAAACTTGCATTTTACGTTTCGTGTCACGTACCTTTGTCAAAATATAGTCTTAAATTATCCCTAAACTATACTACTCAAAGTATATATTAAACTTTTGAGTGTTTTGGTCATTTACTTCTATAAATCATTGTCTCGCTATTTGTTAATATATATATATTAACAATTCATTTTATGACCAGTTTAATATTATATTTTATATATTTTCAATATCAATATATACGTTTTAAAATACATATCACAAGTTATTCATATATCTAATTCCAATAGTTAATATTCCTTATTATTGTATGTCTTCAAATTACGTTATTTAAACAAACACTTTACCATTTATTCCGAATACCATTAAAAAGGAATAATTTCTCAAATAAGTGTGGACCTCAAAACAGAGACCCGTAACAATATCATAATCATTAAGAGACCTAATAAATATCTTTTAATTCAATCGTTTGGCATAATATTTTAACTTCATAGTTGAATATATCAATCAGATAATCAAACCAATAAGTTTAATGCACAGTATCATTTACTTAACACTTTGTTACGTTTTCAAGTTATATTATATGTATATATTTACATATAATTGTTCACGAATCGTTGAGAACAATCGAAGGGTAATTGAATAGTTTAAAATTTTGAGATTTAACTTCATAGACTTTTCTTATCGTGTCGGAAACGTTAAAGATTAAGTTTAAATTTGGTCAGAAATTTTCGGGTCATCACATTAAGACTTGGTTATTTGGAATGAATTTTATACAAACGTTTGGACACCCAGTCTGTCTAACGATTCACGAACGTCATATATCGTAATAATTAATTAAAGGAATATATATTTGGATATATATATTTATGATTTGATTAAATGATATTTAAGTATCTCATTAAGTATAATAACAATGAGTTATATATATAAGATGAGACTACTAACTTAAAGACTTCGAAACAATATACATATATGTAACGATTATCGTTGTAATAGTATTTCACACATATATACATGATATTAGATATGATAATACACCATGTTAACATGTTAACATAACAATTTAACATCTCATTTAAGTGTAATAACAATGGGTCAATTATATTTAACAAGATTGTTAACCTAAAGGTTTCGAAACAACACTTACATGTAACGACTAACGATGACTTAACGACTCAGTTAAATATATATACATGTAATGTATTATGATGTATTTATACACTTTTGAAAGACTTCAAGACACATATCAAAGTACTTCTAGTTAACAAAAATGCTTACAATTACATTCTCATTCATTTTCATCAAAAATTCTACTCGTACATGTATGGTATTGTACTCGTATAATACGCAGTTTCTAGATATATTTACTATTCATCTATACTAATAAAAATCTGCTCCTTAGCAGCCTTAAATGATTAAGGATCATGTGGGAACCATCTTTTGTCAACTTGCATGAATTATTTAGCAAGAAAACAAACTTAAATATCTTTTTTTTTTATAAAATGTAAAAACGTATTCATGAATGCACACCATTTCTTCACTCCAATTTCTCATACTTACACTCCAATTTCTCTCTCAAAATACTCCTAACATCATACTTGATCATCTCCAAGCATTTTCACCATCTTTTAGCTTCAATTACAAGCTTTAATCATCATAAAAACAACCATCTTTCAAGAACACTTCAAGAATCATATCAAGTCTTCATGACTACTTCTAAGCTTTCTAATCCATTCCAACTCATCATCTAAGATCAAGAAACCTTTGTTATTTACAGTAGGTTATCTTTCTTATTCAAGGTAATATTCATATTCAAACTTTGATTCAATTTCTATAACTATAACAATCTTATTTCAAGTGGAAATCTTACTTGAACTTGTTTTCGTGTCATGATTCTACTTCAAGAATTTTCAAGCCATCCAAGGATCCTTTGAAACTAGATCTATTTTTATCATTTCTAGTAGGTTTATCCAGAAAACTTGAGGTAGTAATGATGTTCATAACATCATTCAATTCATCCATATAAAACTATCTTATTCGAAGAGCTAAACTTGTAATCACTAGAACATAGTTTAGTTAATTCTAAACTTGTTCGCAAACAAAATTAATCCTTCTAACTTAACATTTAAAATCAATTAAACAAATTTTCTATATCTATATGATATGCTAACTTAATGATTTAAAACCTGTAAACACGAAGAACACCGTAATACCGGATATACGCCGTCGTAGTACAACCGGGGGCTGTTTTGGTTTGGATAATTAAAAACTATGAAAAACTTTGATTTAAAAGCTATACTTCAGGGAAAATGATTTTTCTTATGAATATGAAACTATATCCAAAAATCATGGTTAAACTCAAAGTGAAAGTATGTTTTTCAAAATAGTCATCAAGATGTCGTTCTTTCGACGGAAATGACTACCTCTTTCAAAAACGACTTGTAACTTATATTTCCAACTATAAACCTATACTTTTTCTATTTAGTTTCATAAATTTAAGTTCAATATGAAATTGTATCCGCTTAAATCACTCAAAACGGATTTGAAACAAAGAAATGACGGGTAAAACAAAATTGGTAAAAACTACTCATTTTAGCTACGTGAAAATTTGTAGGAAATCTATTACAACCATAACTTAATCAACTTATATTGTATATTATGTAATCTTGAGATACCATAGACACGTATACAATGTTTCGATCTATCATGTTGACCCATCTATATATATATTGCGGAACAACCATAGACACTCTATATGAAAATGTTGGAGTTAGCTATACAGGGTTGAGGTTGATTCCAAAATATATATATATAGTTTGAGTTGTGATCAATACTGAGATATATATACACTGGGTTGTGGATTGATTCAAGATATATATTAAGTTATTCATGTACGACAAATTATGGACTACTAACATTTGACTGCTAACTGGACAACTAAAATCATCAACACGTAATAAAGAAAATATTGTGAATATATTTTGATCATATTTTAATATATGTATATATTTTTATAGGTTCATAAATCAACCCGTGGTCAAGTCTAATTCTCGACGAATTAGTAATCTGTGAAAGTGAGTTATAGTCCCATTTTTACTATCTAAATTATTTTGGGATGAGAATACATGCAAATTTATAAATGTTTTACAAAATAAGCACGAGTTCAAGAAACTACATTCTACGACTGTTTTGTTATACCGGATATCTGTACTTATTATTATTATGCTTGGTAACCTAAGAATTAGTGAAAAACACTAATTGACACGAATCCTAAAGGTTGATCTACGGGCACCAACCACCCCCATTTTCGAATAGTGGAAATGCTTTAGTACTTCGAAGGGTTCTTGTCATACATTTGAATAGTGGAATGTATGATGCCAGATATCTTAAGCGCTCTATGTTAAGGTCGGTTACCAGGCGACTCATCGTATGAATGATTTTTTCAGTTGTAATGATCCTGCGCATTTGATTAAATGAAATCTTGTGGCTTATTAAATGTTATGATTATTATATAGAAATTAAACCTATGACTCACCAACATTTTTTGTTGACGTTTTAAGCATGTTTATTCTCAGGTGAATATTAAAAATGCTTCCGCTGTCGTATGCCAACCCAAGGTCAAGATTTGGAGTCGACATAATTGTTTATATTGTTTAAACTTGCATTCGGAGTATTTGTTGTAATATATTTGATCATATTGTAATGGGTTGTGTAAAAACTTATTTATTTGAGGGGATTGTCTTTGATAGACAATCTAAATTATGTCATTAAGACCTTTATTCAATAATAAAGGTTATGGTTGTTTTTAAAAACGAATGCAAGATTTGAAAAACGTCTCATATAGAGGTCAAAACCTCGCAAAGAAACCAATTAATATGAAACGTTTATAATTAATATGAACGGGGCATTTCAGTTGGTGATTTTTGATGAACGGGGCATTTCAATTAGAGAATCAAAAAAATTTTCATTAGTGTGTCTAACTGATTTTTGATGCATTAGTGAGGCTGGACTTCGACCGTAATTATTTTAAAAATGATTGCTTAATATAATTGTTGGAAACATAAGATTATTAACATATAAATATTATAAGATATGTCATTCTCTTAACGTGCCTGCTATTATGTGATAGATGACTTCATCCGATCATATAAGAATCTCTAGTGATTCAGATTTCATTTACTTATCAAGTGATTCGGAGGCTGAGTCAAAGCGTACGACTTATGAACCAACGGAAAAGTTAACTTTTGGTGCTACCATTAAAGTGGAAAATTGTTGGGAAAATTGAGAAGATTCACAATTGCCAGTAGAGATTCCAGAAGAGGATCCAGAAGAAGATCTCGAAGAGGAACCCAAAGGAGAGGATCCTGAGGAAGTTGTGGAAATTACCGAACCACAACGTGATTTGGGAAAATCTTTGGCTGTTATACCCGATCCCAAACCCGATGAACCTATTATCACCCAAAATGTTTGTGATCATCCACCTGAACCACCTAATAGACCAGTTTATAAAATGACCGCTCGTATAACGACTGTTGGTTTTGCCCCCAAACAATTAGCTAAAGAACCAATTGGGAGGAATTGGAAAAAGAACTATCCAAACGAAAATCCAAACGTTTGGCCGAGAAAGAAACAATTTCAACATCTAAGAAATCTCGCCGTTCTTGAACCATCGGCAGCTATCCTGTATTCCATGCATTGTATAATATGTATTATATTGTGTGTTTAAGTTTGTAAGAAAATCCGCAATGTAATTTTCCTTATGATTGTATAATAATAAGAATAAGCATGGAAGGTTTATTATTATTATTACAACTTATTATTACGTAGTAACGTAATAATTTACCATAGTTTTTCATATTAGAATTTTAGTAGTTAATTTGTGTGTTAGCTGCTAAGTATGAACATTATTATAGTTATAAAACGCTAATATGAAGAAAAAGCTTTTATAATAATAAGTTCATATTAAGCTACACAATACTTTTTGGCTACTTCTAAAATTCTATATGATTAACTCAGTCGGCTAGTTTTGAAGGAAATGGCTCCTCCAGCTACTAGACAACAACAATTAAACACAGAAGAACTTCAAGCTTTCGCTGCAAATATGGCTGCAGTGGTGAATGCAATGAACAACAATAACCAATCGGGTTCCAGCAGTGGAGGAAACAATGGCAACCGGGTAGGATGTTCCTACAAAGCTTTTATAGCCTGCAAACCCAATGAGTTTGAAGGAACTGAAGGACCCGTTGGACTAAAGCGGTGGACAGAGAAGGTTGAAGCCGTGTTCGCAATCAGCAACTGCACAGAAGAGGATAAAGTTAAATATGCCACACATACTTTCAGGGGTACTGCTTTGACATGGTGGAATACCTACATGGATTACGTAGGACAGAATACCGCCTACGTACTTCCATGGTCCGCTTTCAAGCACATGATGACGGAAGAGTACCGTCCCAGAACCGAAATCAACAAGCTCAAGACAGAGCTTAAAGCACTGACAACCCAAGGGTTAGATGTCACTACCTACGAGCGACGTTTCAATGAACTGGATTTAATGTGTCCTGGAGCATTTGAGGACGAAGAAGCAAAAATTGAAGCATTCATAAAAGGGTTGCCGGAACGAATCCAAGAGCATGTTGGTGCTAACGATCCTGCAACAATGCAGAAAGTGAGCCGTATAGGCCACAAATTGATCGGCCAAATTACAGGAAGGATAAAGAAAGAAGCGGTCGAGGAGGCCATAATGAAACAGGGAAAAAGAAAGTGGGAGGAAAGCAGTGATCAGGGTCACTAGTACAACAACAACAATCAAAACAACAACTACAACAACAATCGCAACCACCCTAACAACAACAATAATCACAACAACAAGCGCAACAACCATCCCAATAATAATAACAACAACAACAATCCCAATCACAACAATAACAACAACAAACGACTCAACAACAATAACCCAAACAACAACAACAACAACGACAACAAAAGGCAAAGAACTATATGCCCCAGGTGTGATACGTTTCATTCGGAATGGTTTTGTAGAGAATTATGTACCAAGTGTAATAGGAATGGCCATATTGTGGCAAAGTGTGAAGTCTACGGACCAAATAGAAACAAAGGAGTAAATAATGCCAGAACAAATAATAACGACGTTGTTTGCTATGGATGTGGAAAATTGGGCCATACCATAAACTAGTGCAGGAATGGAAGAGAAAGCACAGGAAGACCCGGAGCTTGTTACGGGTACGTTTCTTATCAACAATACACCTGCTTATGTTTTATTTGATTCGGGTGCCGATAGAAGTTATATGAGTAGAGAATTTTGTGCCAAATTAAATTGCTCGTTAACGCCTTAGGATAAAAAGTGTATAGTTGAAGTAGCAAAAGGTAAACTAATTAAGGTTGATAAAATTTGCCGAAATCGAAAAATTAGTTTAGTTAGCAAAACGTTTGCAATTGATTTGATACCGGTGGAATTGGGAAGCTTCGACGTAATTATTGGAATGGACTGGATGTCCAAGGTGAAAGCCGAAGTTGTTTGTCATGAGATGGCGATTCACATTCCGAGAGAAAACGGGTTACCCTTAATGGTGTACGGAGAAAAGGGTAATGCCAAATTAAATCTTATTAGTAGTTTGAAGGCGCGCAAACTAATAAGAAAAGGTTGCTATGCCATACTAGCACACGTCGAGAAGGTTGAAAAAGAAGAAAAGAAAATCGATGACGTTCCTGTTGCAAGAGAATTTCCTGAGGTGTTTTCGGATGAATTACCGGGACTACCTCCACACCGATCTGTTGAATTTCAAATAGATCTTGTACCAGGAGCCGCACCAATAGCTCGTGCTCCATATAGACTTGCACCCACCGTAATGAAAGAATTACAAAGTCAGCTACAAGAATTATTAGAACGTGGTTTTATCCGACCGAGTACGTCACCATGGGGAGCTCTAATTTTGTTCGTTAAAAAGAAAGATGGGTCTTTTCGCATGTGTATCGATTACCGTGAGCTGAACAAAGTAACCATCAAAAACCGATACCCTTTACCCCGAATCGACGACCTATTTAATCAACTCCAAGGTGTGACAACCCGAAAATTTCCAAACAAATTTAAACTTTAATCTTTATATGTTTCTGACACGATAAGCAATATTTGTTAAGTTAAATTTCAAGAATTTTAAACTATGTTCATACATTCATTCAACCTCGACCAAGTTCCAACGATTCACCAACCATTAAACGAATATGATTATATATGTATATGTGTATATATATTATAACTTGAAACGTAAACAAAATATTAGATTAAATACTTTATATGATTGTATCTGTTTCAAAATGTTTATCAATGGAATTAGAAGATAAGATCAAATGATTGAATTATCAGGTATATTGAATTATGATTACAAGTTTCTGTTGAAAGGCCCACGTTGATTTGAGAAATCTTTCCATTTTAACAATATTCAGAAAATGGTAAAGTGATTTATAAATAAGAACAAATTGTCAATCATTGAGAACTAGACAAAGGATAGTGGAAGATTGAATCTCATAAAGACTCGATTGATCTATTTAGTTTCAAACGTACAAAAACATTTTCAGTTTAAAAAGAACTTTATTATTAAAACGTATATAACTTTTATAAATATCTAGAACCACTTTTGACAACTCATTACTTAACTAGTATGATAAAGATGACGATATTTATATTTTATTTTATTAAATATATATAACGATTTAAATTAATATTATATATTTATACGCGTATTATACGTACATAGTTTTATATTTTTACTATACTTCAACTTTACCTTTACTTTATTTTTACTTTACTTTAACTTTAATAATTCACTTTAATAATTCATACTTTAATAATTTACTTTAATAATTCATACTTTAATAATTCATACTTTAATAATTCACTTTAATAATTCATACTTTAATAATTCACTTTAATAATTCACTTTAATAATTCAAAAATCTATTATAAATAGAATTCAATAGGTTTCATTATTTCATAGAAACTTGAAAATATTTTTTTCTAAACTCCCTCAATCGATTTACATATATATATTTACTCCGTATTATTTCAAGATATTATTAGTATACATAAAATATTACGACGGAGTGCTGTCCGAGTGGTTTCGAAATTGTTTTTCGAGTAGGATAGGATTAAGGAAATTATGGGTTATAGCTATGGAGGTGATTGAGTATGGTTCATGGGTATGCTCGTGATGTCAATACAGTGTTTATCATTTCCGTTGCGTCTACGTACCTCTCCTGCAATATTGAATCTCAATATTGATACGTGAATACTCATAATTTAACTTTTACATACTAATAGTGTATCCCTGACTAGTGCTCGAGTATCTAGGATTATGCATGCTTGTACTTTTGATATTGCCCTTAGACAGGTTAGGTTGAATCTTGAATTAGTTACACTTGCGGTTGAGATAAGGTATAAGATATGCATGTCCTTGGAAAGCTAGCGAAAAATTAAGAACTTTTCCTTTAGATATCGAATGGTTTTGATGAACGAATTAGAAGTTATAATCAATTGAATTTTTGATATTTTTATTAAAAATGATTATTATTATCGTCATTTTTATCGTCGTTCTAGTTTTATCTTATTATTATGATTATTATTATCTTTATCAATAAAAGGGATTTATCATTAAAAATTGTTATTTTTTTTTGTTATTACTATCGTTATTATCGTTAAAGTTATAATTAGTATTATTATTATTATCCAATTATTATTATTATTATTATTATTATTATTATTATTATTAGTATTATTATTATTATTATCATTATTAATATATTTATATCATTATTTAAAAATGGTTATTATTATTTTTATTATTATTATTACTATATTATCATTAAGAGAATTATTAGTATTATCATTAATAATGTTATAGTAACTATCATTATTAATATTAGTGTAATTAAAACAAATATTTGTAACACCTAATTATTTTGATTACTATTATTATCATTATTATGAACACGATATAAAAGACGATTAAAAGCTATTAAACGAAACGATTAGGAAATAATGAGTAAGAGTATCATGATGAAATTAAAATATTATAAGATATTGATTTAGATAAAATTATCGTTCTTATTATTTTTATCATTACTATTATTATTAAAAGTATCGTTAGTATTAAAATTATCATTTTAACAAAAATTATCATTTTAATAGAAATGTCATTGTTACTATAAAATATCATTGTTATTATTATTTTAAATAGAATTATTATTTTAAAGATAATATTAAAAATTATCGTAAATATTAAAGTTATCATAATTAGAATTATCGTGTTATCATAATGTCATCTTAGTAATTATAAATATTGATATTTTTATAATAATTATTATTATTACTAAATAATACAACTTTTACTTACTATCATTATCATTATAGATATTATTTTATCAAATAAATATGTGATACAAACATATTTTACTACGTGTAATAACTTACTTTAATAATACCTATCATATTATCTTTATGATATTAAATGAACCCTATAAATTTTATTACTTAATATATATAAAAGTATATTTTATTATATAAATTTAATATAAAATTTTATTTATTAATAAATAAATTATATTATTTACTCTAATAAATCTTTTAAAAATATTTAAAAATATAAAACGACGATATTTAAACTATATATTAATCATGTATAGATTTTTTGGAAATTATTTTGAGTCAAATTTACTTTTGTTGACTTATGCATATTAGTCTCGAGCATTAGGATTGTGGTACACTATGACTTGACCTAATTTGTTAGACAAATATTGACCAACACATAAATATATATATTTAATTTAGGTTCGTGAATCCGAGGCCAACCTTGCACTTGTTCAATGACGTTATATGTATTTTTACTACGTAATACAGTATGGTGAGTTTCATTTGCCTTTTTACCCTTTATATTTTTGGGACTGGGAATACATGCGCTTTTATAAATGTTTGACGAAATAGACACAAGTAATTGAAACTACATTCTATGGTTGAATTATCGAAATCGAATATGCCCCTTTTTATTAAAGTCTGGTAATCTAAGAATTAGGGAACAGACACCCTAATTGACGTGAATCTTAAAGATAGATCTATTAGGCCTAACAAACCCCATCCAAAGTATCAGATGCTTTAGTACTTCGAAATGTATATCATGTCCGAAGGAGGATCTCGGAATGATAGGGGATATTCTTATATGTATCTAGTTAATGTCGGTTACAGGTGTTCACCATATGAATGATTATTTTTGCTCTATGCATGGGACGTATATTTATGAGAACTGGAAATGAAATTCTTGTGGTCTATTAAAATGATGAAAATAAATGATTATGATAAACTAATGAACTCACCAACCTTTTGGTTGACACTTTAAAGAATGTTTATTCTCAGGTGTTAAAGAAATCTTCCGCTGTGCATTTGCTCATTTTAAAGATATTACTTGGAGTCTTTCATAGCATATTTAGAAGAACGTTGCATTCGAGTCATTGAGTTCATCAAAGATTATTATTAAATCAATTTATAGTTGGATAGTGGATATTATGAAATGGTATGCATGCCTGTCAATTTTCGATGTAAAGAAAGTTTGTCTTTTAAAAACGAATGCAATGTTTCTAAAATGTATCATATAGAGGTCAAATACCTCGCAATGTAATCAACTATTGTGAATCGTTTATAATGTATATGAACGGGTTCTTTCAGTTGGTATCAGAGTGGTGGTCTTAGCGAACCAGGTCTGCATTAGTGTGTCTAACTGATAAGTCGATAGGATGCATTAGTGAGTCTGGCCTTCGACCGTGTCTGCATGTCAAAACTTTTGCTTATCATTTTGTGTCGAAAATTAACTACTTATCATCCACAGGAAATTACCTGCTTATCATTTTTAGTCTAAGATACGTCTTGCTGCATTGATTGGATGAATAGTGTATAGACAAAAATTCATATCTTAGCATATCTGCTAAATCATATCTTATCGTATCTGTTACTTTAAACTTTGCCTGACATATCCCGCAAAGTCCTCCGTAATCTACGAAATCTTTTGATATATATATATATATATATATATATATATATATATATATATATATATATATATATATATATATATATATATATATATATATATATATATATATATATATATATATATATATTCTATGTAATTAGAATACCATCCGTTAGCCAAAATCATTTCATATCGAAAAAAAAAATCCTTTATCCAATCGTACGAAATGGAATTCGTCATCAGTTCAAGTCACTCAGATTCCGAAATGGAATCCCATTCAAGCTCCGAAAGCAGTGTGACCGGAATAGATCAACCAATCAGTCATCACCTATTCTGGATGAATTGGGGATGGGTTCGTAGCCTCCTCAATCATTAGAGACAAGAAGAAGGTGATCCCTTCCATCCACCACATTGCCCTCTTGACGAAGAACCTGAAGCACTTACCGGCGAACCTGTCCAAAACACCATTTTCTCGCTCATTTCCAGAGTATCTCGTCACGATTATATATTACATCAAATTTTAGATTTTATTTATCCGCTCGTCCGAACCGACAAACACCCCGGTGTAATAGAAGAAGTCAACGAGCTTCGCGCTCGGGTAGTGGCTTTGGAGAATATGGTGCAGAGATTACAAACACCAGCAGCAGCATCAGCAGCATAACCAGTACCACCATCATCAACGCCAACAGTACCATTACCACCTCCAACCACAACCGCGTCGTAAACCTCAACTTCACAATCTGTCCCACGAGCATCAACGTCATACGCACCATAGATACCAAGGAGTACCAACAACAATAACTGATGAAGTATTAATTCATAACTTCATTGGAGAAACATTCCGCGGCGATTATGTAATCTCTAAAGTCTTAGAGATTATCTAATCTAGCCCTAACCATAAATCAGTTAAGCGAACCAAAATGATAGAAGGAAGAGTAGAAACCCTGACAAAAATGGTGTGTGATTAACAAGGTAAACTTGCTTTACCAACAGCATCAACAGTACCGTTAGCGTTACCAGCATCGTCAGTACAGTCAACATTCGAATCAATAACACAGATAACATCACAAACTCCGTCAGTTCAAGAGTCACTGTGGACATCATTACGAATCAATAACGTGTATATTGTATCAACGAGTTATGAAGAATTAACTCATTCCATCTGAAGAAATTATATGTATATTATATATATATATATATATATATATATATATATATATATATATATATATATATATATATATATATATATATATATATATAGAAATAAATCTTTCCGTGCTAAGCTATTGTGTGTGAATCTTAACTACTCGGTTAATTCATATTACAAATATGCAATAATGTACGTCCTTCGGCCGCAACTTAACCAGCGTTAACAACAATCTCTGTTGCAATTCAACAAATTCCAATTCATAATAAATCAAGTATATATTTGATTTTAGACTTTCATCATCGATGTACCCGAAAATTTTCAGATAACATCATTCATACTTTGCGAAATTCCCAAGAATTCCAAGAACCGAACATCATGCATCAACAAATAACGAAGTATTGATTCATAATTTCAATGTCATTAAAGAAATACTGCGTAAAAGTTATGTACTTTTTAAAGCCTTTAGGGATTATTCAATTCTAGTTTCAACCGTAAATCAAATGAGTTTAATTTAACATTAACTCATTAAATCTATGTTACATCTGAAGAAAATATACATATATATATTTTCATAAAGAATGTAATAAAATTCTTTTGTACAAAATATTAATTGTGAAATTTTTTTAACGGGTAGGTAATACCCGAGAGATATATAAATTCACAATTAATATGTTATATTCTTCGAATCTGATTCAGCAAATCATCCACTATACTCCCTACTTTCACAACAATATACATTTTTTTTTATAGAAATCAAAACAACCATACTCATTCAAAATTTAATTACATATTCTGATTTTGAAATTTCAAAATTCAACTTGAGATATGACCAAAATCATCACTCTTAGATCCTTACATCTTTCACAAGCTATATTTTGACTTCAAAACTGTATTAGAACATCAAATGTATGTTAACGATTACAATCTATGTTCAAACCCTTCGAAAATTTTTGAAGACACTTCGAATGATGAGCAATCGAGATGATGATCCAACCACATGTTACCCACAGTTATGTACCCGAAAAACTCTTGAAACCAAAGTAAAAGTTTAAACAACGTATCCGCGTCAGATTCTTTGGCATTTATTATCAAAAATAACTTTGCGACTCCTATTCAAAGTAGCCAGTTTTGTTACAGCTCCAGCAAGTCAACTTCGACTTTTCAGTCAGACTAACCTTATTATAACCTTGAGATATACACCATCGTTACCAGGGAACCTTTTACATTCCACCACATTATTAGCAGATGTACCAACAACTTCATTACCCTTTCACTTTATCCTCTCCAAAAAGTCATTATAATTATTCATTGAAACCCCATCATTTACTCATTTACATCTTGTAATGAGAATTGCCATACGAATCATTGGGAATTAGCAATCAGTATTTTGAAATCTCGCAGCATGTCTACGCCAACAGTTATATGTGTATATATAACGTCTATCTTCTGGACTTAATTTGAATATGAAGTTTCTGAAAAACACTCCAAACTACGAATTGGTTCTCCGAAAAAAAAAATCCTGATGAAGCAGCAAAAAACTATAAACGACTTTAAACGGTAAAAGCTGGATGATAATGATGAAGTGTGCTGGCAAAGCGCAGAAAAATAGAAGTTTTGGAACTGAAAAACGGATTGAGCAAAGTAGGAAGGAGGCTGTGGACAAATTACAAAGACTGAACCTGACTTCAAAGGATCCAAATGATTCAGTACCTGCTGAAGTCATTAACGAATACCTTGCTCCAGACTCTAAACCCCTGTGGACAATATTCTTCATCATCCTCTGATATTAGAAATTCTAAAATATCATCATATCTTTCATTATAAATATCCTCCATATTTCTAAAGATATTTTCTTAATTTTTTTTATTTGAAATCATTTACCTCTTCGCGCTATCTGTATTACATCATAAAAGAAACTATTTTAGTTTTCTAAATTCTGAAACATTCAAGTTTAAAATAGGAATATTTTGAAGTAGTGTTGGGAACTGAAGCATGAATTAGTATAATATAATGACACTTGATCAATGTGATTATATTACAGTAAGTCATGCTGAGTTTCTAAATAGAACGTGATGATTCACAGATCATAACATCATCATGTGCCATGTTATACGACTCTTGTATTCTATTTAACCTCTAAAATATCAAGAAAATATTTCTTGACGATTCGGCCTTTTCCAAGGTATTCTAGTAATTAGACAAGTCAAGATCGTGCCATCACAATTTCCTTCCTAGAACATTAACAATGTTCATTTCGAAATTCATATCTGTGAATTCTGGTCCATTACAAGCGGTGCTTAATCGCAAGAAGAAGAAACAAAAGGACAAAACTCCGAAATAGAAATTGGGGTATAAATTGCAGCAAATAAAAGAGAGCATTAAATGTGAATGATAATGATTATAGAAGACAGAAGCAGAGACTTTGAAATATAAGGGAACATATAAAGCCCAACGACAAACCAGAAATTATAAACCATATATATCGATGCATATAGCAATTTAAAGACACGGGAGAACTAGAAACACTATAAACCCAAGAGTATAGTAGAAGTAAATAGATTCTTCTGGCGGTAGATAAAAAAGAAGAATGACCGATATGAAAGTTAGAAGTATATCGAGAATCAGGACTGGATGGAGCATATTGATGAATACTTTAAAACATGAGTTGAGGGGGAAAGAATAGAAGGTGATGAAACATGACTAGAAACTTAGAAATCAACAGATTTAACTCACATAATGGCGGAATAAGTGAATCAAACCCTCTAGTGAATAGGTTAAGTTTTTTTTTGATTAATTTAGTCAAACCACAACTAAATCAAGTGTGATTAGATCAACACCTAGAGCTATTATTCACCACCTGGGTGATTTGGACTGAGAGAGAATCGAAGGAGCTCACTAGATCTGAGTGTGTGTAACAAATGAGAGGCTTAACCTAAAATGAAGAACATAAGACTTTATATACCCCTGCCGTTGACTCACCTATATGATTCATTCATCAAACGTAAGAGTTAGCTTCATCAGCCGTACGGGTGATCACTCACTCGTGTCTTCTCATTTAGGTTGTAATTGTGACTTAGCTCAGCATCACCCGTGCGTATGAGCCTGTCAGCCGTACTAGTGAGGCTTCACTCGTACGTCTAACTAAGTCTAACATAGTTAAACATCTAAATCTCGTTTCTGCAGTTCCTGTAACCACATACAAACATGGATAGGATAATAACGAGCAATCATGGTGGCCTGTAAATTGTTGTACCTGCAATGGACGTGGGTAGATGTATAGGGACTTGCATAAAATGCATCAACAGAAGGTGTGAGTTGTAAGGAAACGAAGGAGGTGAATTTATAAGAAAATCTCTGACAGAACAATTAAAATGGACCATCGCATTTAAAGCAGATCCTAATTCCCTTGATTACCGGAGAGTCAAATCTTATTAAGAAGATTTTCTTCAAATCCCTTGAAATATGGGAATCAATCATATCTACGTCAAATGATAAGATGAATCTACACTTACTCATTTCACTCTTCTATGTTAGCTTCATTCGTACTCTTCATATAAATGGATTGTTTATCCAAATTATTCGCTGATGATAAAACTCTAATTTTCAGCCCATATGCATCATGAAAACATACTTATTGTCATTCACGACCTTTCCACTCAAATTTTGGGACGAAATTTCTTTAACGCGTAGGTACTGTGACAACCCGAAAATTTCCAACCAAATTTAAACTTTAATCTTTATATGTTTCCGACACGATAAGCAATATTTGTTAAGTTAAATTTCAAGAATTTTAAACTATGTTCATACATTCATTCAACCTCGACCAAGTTCCAACGATTCATGAACCATTAAACGAATATGATTATATATGTATATGTGTATATATATTATAACTTGAAACGTAAACAAGATATTAGATTAAATACTTTATATGATTGTATCTGTTTCAAAATGTTTATTAATGGAATTAGAAGATAAGATCAAATGATTGAATTATCAGATATATTGAATTATGATTACAAGTCTCTGTTGAAAGGCCCACGTTGATTTGAGAAATCTTTCCATTTTAACAATATTCGAAAAATGGTAAAATGATTTATAAAAAAGAACAAATTGTCAATCGTTGAGAACTAGACAAAGGATAGTGAAAGATTGAATCTCATAAAGACTCGATTGATCTATTTAGTTTCAAACGTACAAAAACGTTTTCAGTTTAAAAAGAACTTTATTATTAAAACGTATATAACTTTTATAAATATCTAGAACCACTTTTGACAACTCATTACTTAACTAGTATGATAAAGATAACGATATTTATATTTTATTTTATTAAATATATATAACGATTTAAATTAATATTATATATATTTATACGCGTATTATACGAACATAGTTTTATACTTTTACTATACTTAAACTTTACCTTTACTTTATTTTTACTTTACTTTAACTTTAATAATTCACTTTAATAATTCATGCTTTAATAATTCACTTTAATAATTCATACTTTAATAATTCACTTTAATAATTCATATTTTAATAATTCACTTTAATAATTCATACTTTAATAATTCACTTTAATAATTCAAAAATCTATTATAAATAGAATTCCATAGTTTTCATTATTTCATAGAAACTTGAAAATATTTTTTTCTAAACTCTCTCAATCGATTTCATATATATATTTACTCCGTATTATTTCAAGATATAATTAGTATACATAAAATATTACGATGGAGTGCTGTCCGAGTGGTTTCGAAATTGTTTTTCGAGTAGGATAGGATTAAGGAAATTATGGGTTATAGCTATGGAGGTGATTGAGTATGGTTCATGGGTATGCTCGTGAGGTCAATATAGTGTTTATCATTTCCGTTGCGTCTATGTACCTTTTCTGCAATATTGAATCTCAATATTGATACGTGAGTACTCATAATTTAACTTTTACATACTAATAGTGTATCCCTGACTAGTGCTCGAGTATTTAGGATTATGCAAGCTTGTACTTTTGATATTGCCCTTAAACAGGTTAGGTTGAATCTTGAATTAGTTACACTTGCGATTGAGATAAGGTATAAGATATGCATGTCCTTGGAAAGCTAGCGAAAAATTAAGAACTTTTCCTTTAGATATCGAATGGTTTCGATGAACGGATTAGAAGTTATAATCAATTGAATTTTCGATATTTTTATTAAAAATGATTATTATTATCGTCATTTTTATCGTCGTTCTAGTTTTATCTTATTATTATGATTATTATTATCTTTATCAATAAAAGGGATTTATCATTAAAAATTGTTATTTTTTTTATTATTACTATCGTTATTATCATTAAAGTTATAAATAGTATTATTATCATTATCCAATTATTATTATTATTATTGTTATTATTAGTAGTATTATTATTATTATTATTATCATTATTAATATATATATCATTATTTAAAAATGGTTATTGTTATTGTTATTATTATTATTACTATATTATCATTAAGATAATTATTAGTATTATCATTAATAATGTTATAGTAACTATCATTATTAATATTAGTGTAATTAAAACAAATATTTGTAACATCAAATTATTTTGATTACTATTATTATCATTATTATGAACACGATATAAAAGATGATTAAAAGCTATTAAACGAAATGATTAGGAAATAATGAGTAAGAGTATCATGATGAAATTAAAATATTATAAGATATTGATTTAGATAAAATTATCGTTCTTATTATTTTTATCATTACTATTATTATTAAAAGTATCGTCAGTATTAAAACTATCATTTTAACAAAAATTATCATTTTAATAGAAATGTCATTGTTACTATAAAATATCATTGTTATTATTATTTTAAATAAAATTATTATTTTAAATATAATATTAAAAATTATCGTAAATATTAAAGTTATCATAATTAGAATTATCGTTTTATCATAATGTCATCTTAGTAATTATAAATATTGATATTTTTATAATAATAATTATTATTACAAAATAATACAACTTTTACTTACTATCATTATAGATATTATTTTATCAAATAAATATGTGATACAAACATATTTTACTACGTGTAATAACTTACTTTAATAATACATATCATATTATCTTTATGATATTAAATGAACAGTATAAATTTTATTACTTAATATATATAAAAGTATATTTTATTATATAAATTTAATATAAAATTTTATTTATTAATAAATAAATTATATTATTTACTCTAATAAATCTTTTAAAAATATTTAAAAATATAAAACGACGATATTTAAACTATATATTAATCATGTATAGATTTTTGGAAATTATTTTGAGTCAAATTTACTTTTGTTGACTTTTGCATATTAGTCTCGAGCATTAGGATTGTGGTACACTATGACTTGACCTAATTTGTTAGATAAATATTGACCAACACATAAATATATATAATTAATTTAGGTTCGTGAATCCGAGGCCATCCTTGCACTTGTTCAATGATGTTATATGTATTTTTACTACGAAATACAGTATGGTGAGTTTCATTTACCTTTTTACCCTTTATATTTTTGGGACTGGGAATACATGCGTTTTTATAAATGTTTGACAAAATAGACACAAGTAATTGAAACTACATTCTATGGTTGAATTATCGAAATCGAATATGCCCCTTTTTATTAAAGTCTGGTAATCTAAGAATTAGGGAACAGACAACCTAATTGACGCGAATCCTAAAGATAGATCTATTGGGCCTAACAAACCCCATCCAAAGTACCGGATGCTTTAGTACTTCAAAATTTATATCATGTCCGAAGGAGGATCCTGGAATGATAGGGGATAATCTTATATGTATCTAGTTAATGTCGGTTACCAGGTGTTCACCATATGAATGATTATTTTTGTCTCTTTTCATGGGACGTATATTTATGAGAACTGGAAATGAAATTCTTGTGGTCTATTAAAATGATGGAAATAAATGATTATGACAAACTAATGAACTCACCAACCTTTTGGTTGACACTTTAAAGCATGTTTATTCTCAGGTGTTAAAGAAATCTTTCGCTGTGCATTTGCTCATTTTAAAGATATTACTTGGAGTTTTTCATAGCATATTTTGAAGAACGTTGCATTTGAGTCATTGAGTTCATTAAAGATTATTATTAAATTAATTTATAGTTGGATAGTGGATATTATGAAATGGTATGCATGCCTGTCAATTTTTGATGTAAAGAAAGTTTGTCTTTTAAAAACGAATGCAATGTTTGTAAAATGTATCATAGAGAGGTCAAATACCTCGCAATGTAATCAACTATTGTGAATCGTTTATAATGTATATGAACGGGTTCTTTCACAAGGTTCGAGCGTATACTCTAAAATCAACTTAAGGTCGGGTTATCATCAACTGAGGGTTAAAGAAGCCGATATACCAAAAACAGCCTTCAGAACTCGTTATGGCCATTACTAATTCATGGTTATGCCATTCGGTCTAACCAATGCACCAGCAGTTTTCTTGGACCTCATGCACCGAGTATGTAGTCCATATTTAGATAAGTTTGTTATTGTCTTTATTGATGACATCCTTATTTATTCGAAGAATAATCAAGAACACGAACAACACTTGAGACTTGTGTTAGAGTTGTTAAGAAAAGAGCAATTTTATGCTAAGTTCTCTAAATGTGCTGTTTGGTTAAATGAAGTACAATTTCTTGGTCACGTAGTCAGTAGTAATGGAATCAAAGTTGATCCCGCCAAGATCGAATCCATCAAAAATTGGGAAACCCCGAAAACTCCAACGCAAATACGTCAATTTTTGGGTTTAGCTGGTTATTATAGGAGATTTATTCAAGATTTCTCCCGAATAGCCAAACCTTTAACTGCCTTGACACATAATGGGAAGAAGTATGAATGGACTTCCGAACAAGAGGGTGCCTTCCAATTGTTGAAAAAGAAGTTGACTACGGCACCTATTTTATCGTTACCTGATGGAATGGAAGATTTCATTATCTACTGCGACGCATCAAGAATGGGTTTTGGGTGTGTTCTTATGCAACGGAAGAAGGTGATTGCATATGCTTCTCGACAACTCAAAATTCATGAACAAAACTACACCACACATGATCTGGAATTGGGCGCCGTTGTTTTTGCATTAAAGATGTGGAGGCATTATCTATATGGGGTCAAGTTTATCATATACACTGACCACAAGAGTCTCCAACATATTTTAAATCAAAAGCAACTAAACATGAGGCAGCGTAGATGGGTTGAGCTGCTAAATGATTATGATTGTGAAATCCGTTACCACCCGGGGAAAGCAAATGTGGTAGCCAATGCCTTGAGTCGAAAGGAAAGAGAACCTATTCGAGTAAAAGCTATGAACATGATTATTCATACTAATCTTGCTACTCGAATAAAAGAGGCACAACAGGAGGTTTTGAAGGAAGGAATTTTTGGAAGGGAAATACCCAAAGGATTATAAAAACAGCTTAATATTCGGAAAGACGGAACTAGGTATTTAGCTGAAAGAATTTGGGTACCAAAGAATGGGGATTTGAGGAAAGTGGTACTAGATGAAGCACATAAAACTAGATATTCAATACATCCCGGAGTGGGGAAAATGTACCAAGACCTCAAGAGAAACTTTTGGTGGCCAGGAATGAAGGCCGATATAGCCACATATGTAGGAGCATGTTTGACTTGTTCTAAAGTCAAAGCTGAGCATCAGAAACCATTGGGTCTACTCCAACAACCTGAAATCCCAGAATGGAAATGGGAAAATATTACCATGGATTTCATTGCTAAGTTACCGAGAACCGCAGGTGGTTATGATATGATTTGGGTAATAGTCGATCGTCTTACTAAGTCAGCAAACTTTCTGCCAATAAAAGAAGAGGATGGTATAGAGAAATTAGCACAATTATACCTGAAAGAAGTTGTTTCTAGACATGGTATACCAATCTCTATTATCTCTGATCGTGATAGCAGATTTACTTCCAGATTTTAGCAGGCATTGCACGAAGCGTTGGGAACTCGTCTAGATTTAAGTACTGCCTATCATCCACAAACTGATGGGCAGAGTGAAAGGACGATTCAAACACTCGAAGACATGCTACGATCATATGTTATTGATTTTGGAAGCAGTTTGGATCGACATTTACCGTTAGCTGAGTTTTCCTACAACAACAGCTACCATTCTAGTATTGAGGCGGCACCATTCGAGGCACTTTATGGGAGGAAGTGCAGGTCTCCGATTTGTTGGAGTGATGTGGGGGAAAAACAGATTACAGGTCCGGAAATTATCCAGGAAACTACCGACAAGGTCATTCAGATTCAGCAACGATTGAAAATAGCCCGGAGTCGGCAAAAGAGCTACCCGGATGTTAGAAGGTAACCTTTAGAGTTTGAGGAAGGTGATATGGTTATGCTTAAGGTATTACTTTGGAAAGGGGTTATTCGTTTTGGGAAGCGAGGGAAATTGAGCCCAAGATACATTGGGCCATTCAAGATTGAAAAACGTATTGGGCCAGTGGCCTATCGACTTGAGCTACCTCCATAATTAGAAAAGATTCATAACACCTTTCATGTTTCAAACCAGAAGAAATGCCTAGCTACCGAAGATCTCATTATTCCTTTGGACGAGATTAAAATTGACGAGAAACTAAATTTCGTTGAAGAACCCAAATTATGGATCGTGAGGTTAAACTACTCAAACAAAGTAAGATACCAATCGTTAAGGTTTAGTGGAATGCTCGTAGAGGACCTGAATTCACTTAGGAACGAGAAGACCAAATGAAGCAGAAGTATCCACATCTGTTTACCGATATCGCACGTTAACTAGGTAATATTCCAAATTTCGGGACGAACTTTAATTTAACGGGTGTATAATGTAACGACCCGGATTTTTCCGCTAATATATATAAGATTAATATTTACATAATTAAATGTTTCCAACATGTTAAGCAATCAAACTCATTAAGACTTGGTTATTTGGAATGAATTTTATACAAACGTTTGGACACCCAGTCTGTCTGACGATTCACGAACGTCATATATTGTAATAATTAATTAAAGGAATATATATTTGGATATATATATTTATGATTTGATTAAATGATATTTAAGTATCTCATTAAGTATAATATAAATGAGTTATATATATAAGATGAGACTACTAACTTAAAGACTTCGAAACAATATACATATATGTAACGATTATCGTTGTAATAGTATCTCACACATATATATATGATATTAGATATGATAATACACCATGTTAACATGTTAACATAACAATTTAACATCTTATTTAAGTGTAATAACAATGGGTCAATTATATTTAACAAGATCGTTAACCTAAAGGTTTCGAAACAACACTTACATGTAACGACTAACGATGACTTAATGACTCAGTTAAATATATATATATACATGTAATGTATTATGATGTCTTTATACACTTTTGAAAGACTTCAAGACACATATCAAAGTACTTCTAGTTAACAAAAATTCTTACAATTACATTCTCATTCATTTTCATCAAAAATTCTACTCGTACATGTATGGTATTGTACTCGTATAATACGCAGCTTCTAGATGTATTTACTATTCATCTATACTAATAAAAATCTGCTCCTTAGAAGCCTTAAATGATTAAGGATCATGTGGGAACCATCTTTTGTCAACTTGCAAGAATTATTTAGCAAGAAAACAAACTTAAGTATCTTTTTTTCTTTATAAAATGTAAAAACGTATTCATGAATGCACACCATTTCTTCACTCCATTTTCTCATACTTACACTCCAATTTCTCTCTCAAAATACTTCTAATATCATACTTGATCATCTCCAAGAATTTTCAACATCTTTTAGCTTCAATTACAAGCTTTAATCATCATAAAAACAACCATCTTTCAAGAACACTTCAAGAATCATATCAAGTCTTCATGACTACTTCCAAGCTTTCTAATCCATTCCAACTCATCATCTAAGATCAAGAAACCTTTGTTATTTGCAGTAGGTTATCTTTCTTATTCAAGGTAATATTCATATTCAAACTTTGATTCAATTTCTATAACTATAATAATCTTATTTCAAGTGGAAATCTTACTTGAACTTGTTTTCGTGTCATGATTCTACTTCAAGAACTTTCAAGCCATCCAAGGATCCTTTGAAGCTAGATCTATTTTTCTCATTTCCAGTAGGTTTATCCTGAAAACTTTAGGTAGTAATGATGTTCATAACATCATTCGATTCATCCATATAAAACTATCTTATTCGAAGAGCTAAACTTGTAATCACTAGAACATAGTTTAGTTAATTCTAAACTTGTTCGCAAACAAAGTTAATCCTTCTAAATTAACTTTTAAAATCAATTAAACACATGTTCTATATCTATATGATATGCTAACTTAATGATTTAAAATCTGTAAACACGAAGAACACCGTAAAACCGGATATACGCCATCGTAATACAACCGGGGGCTGTTTTGGTTTGGATAATTAAAAACTATGAAAAACTTTGATTTAAAAGCTATACTTCTGGGAAAATGATTTTTCTTATGAACATGAAACTATATCCAAAAATCATGGTTAAACTCAAAGTGAAAGTATGTTTTTCAAAAATAGTCATCTAGATGTCGTTTTTTCTACGGAAATGACTACCTCCTTCAAAAATGACTTGTAACTTATATTTCCAACTATAAACCTATACTTTTTCTATTTAGTTTCATAAATTTAAGTTCAATATGAAATTGTATCCGCTTAAATCACTCAAAACGGATTTGAAACAAAGAAATGACGGGTAAAACAAAATTGGTAAAAACTACTCATTTTAGCTACGTGAAAATTTGTAGGAAATCTATTCCAACCATAACTTAATCAACTTATATTGTATATTATGTAATCTTGAGATATCATAGACACGTATACAATGTTTCGATCTATCATGTTGACCCATCTATATATATATTGCGGAACAACCATAGACACTCTATATGCAAATGTTGGAGTTAGCTATACAGGGTTGAGGTTGATTCCAAAATATATATATATATAGTTTGAGTTGTGATCAATACTGAGATATGTATACACTGGGTTGTGGATTGATTCAAGATATATATTAAGTTATTCATGTACGACAAATTATGGACTACTAACATTTGACTGCTAACTGGACAACTAAAATCATCAACACGTAATTAAGAAAATATTGTGAATATATTTCGATCATATTTTAATATATGTATATATTGTTATAGGTTCATAAATCAACCCGTGGCCAAGTCTAATTCTCGACGAATTAGTAATCTGTGAAAGTGAGTTATAGTCCCATTTTTACTATCTAAATTATTTTGGGATGAGAATACATGCAAATTTATAAATGTTTTACAAAATAAGCACAAGTTCAAGAAACTACATTCTACGACTGTTTTGTTATACCGGATATCTGTACTTATTATTATTATGCTTGGTAACCTAAGAATTAGTGAAAAACACTAATTGACACGAATCCTAAAGGTTGATCTACGGGCACCAACCACCCCCATTTTCGAATAGTGGAAATGCTTTAGTACTTCGAAGGGTTCTTGTCATACATTTGAATAGTGGAATGTATGATGCCAGATATCTTAAGCGCTCTATGTTAAGGTCGGTTACCAGGCGACTCATCGTATGAATGATTTTTTCAGTTGTAATGATCCTGCGCATTTGATTAAATGAAATCTTGTGGCTTATTAAATGTTATGATTATTATATAGAAATTAAACCTATGACTCATCAACATTTTTTGTTGACGTTTTAAGCATGTTTATTCTCAGGTGAATATTAAAAACTCTTCCGCTGTCGTATGCCAACCCAAGGTCAAGATTTGGAGTCGGCATAATTGTTTATATTGTTTAAACTTGCATTCGGAGTATTTGTTGTAATATATTTGATCATATTGTAATGGGTTGTGTAAAAACTTATTTATTTGAGGAGATTGTCTTTGATAGACAATCTAAATTAGAAAGGTTATGGTTGTTTTTAAAAACGAATGCAAGATTTGAAAACGTCTCATATAGAGGTCAAAACCTCGCAAAAAAACCAATTAATATGAAACGTTTATAATTAATATGAACGGGGCATTTCAGACGGAAAGAACCCAATTTGATTCAATTTGGGTGATAGTTGACCGATTGACAAAAAGTGCTTTGTTTCTTCCCATTCGGGAAGCGATATCGTCGGAGACCTTGGCTAAATTGTTTATCAAGGAAGTAGTCGCTCGACATGGGGTTCCTATATCTATTATTTCGGATCGAGATACCCGTTTTACATCCCGATTTTGGGAGAAGTTTCATGACGATATGGGTACAAAATTAAAATTGAGCACGGCGTATCATCCTCAAATGGACGGTCAAAACGAACGTACGAATCAAATTTGGAGGATATGTTACGGGCGTGCATTATTGATTTCGGAAGTAGTTGGGACGAGCACTTGCCTTTGGTGGAATTCTCGTACAATAATAATTATCATACTAGTATCGGGATGCCACCTTATGAGATGCTTTATGGACGAAGGTGTCGAACTCTAATTTGTTGGGGTGAAGTGGGATAAAAGGAGATCGGGAGTACCAATTTGGTTTTAGAGATGAATAGCAAGATTGATGTGATTCGAGATCATTTAAAAAAGGCGCAAGATAGACAAAAGTCGTATGCAGATAAATGTAGGCGAATGATCGAATTCCAAGAGGGCGACATGGTGATGCTTAAGGTTTCACCATGGAAAGGTATTATTCGGTTTCGAAAATGGGGAAAGTTAGCTCCTCGGTTTATTGGCCCTTTTAAGGTTTTAGCTCGTGTTGGCGAAGTTGCATATCGTTTGGAATTACCCGAGGAACTTGCGGGGATCCATAATACATTTTATGTTTTCCATCTCCATAAGTGTTTTGCGGATAATTCTTCATGGGTGTCATTAGACGAAATCGAGCTAAACAATAAGTTAGAGTATGTTGAGGAGCCGATTGCTATACTTGACCAAAAAGTGAAAAGATTGAGAAATAAAGAGGTGAGAACTTATAAGGTTCAATGGCGTCGAAGTATAGGTTCCGAGTTCACTTGGGAGCCCAAAGAATTTGTTTTGGTCTATCTTCCTGCTTGTCTTGCGGCGTGGATTGCGAGGGCGCAATCCGGTTCAAGTGAGGGAGAGTTGTAAGATCCAGTTTTTATCATTTGTGTTGGACGACGTCCAACAGAGTGGGACGCCGTCCCGTTTTGAAGGGCTGGATGCCGTCCAGAAATCTGGACGTCGTCCAAATGGCCTGGCGAGCCAGCTTTGGTATTTTGTTATTTAAAAAAGGGGTAGTTTGGTAATTTCACTTTGTGGACGACTTTAAGGCCCTAGATCAGTTTTGGTGAGCCTCATTACTCATTTTTCATCTACCTCATCATCTTCCATTAAATCCTAGAGAGAGAGGAGGTTCTAGAGTGAGAGAGCTCCATTAAAGGAAGAAAGAGGTTGAATCGGGTCTTAGTGCAAGTTCTAAAGTTGTTCATCTAGCCGCTAGCTACGTGGTGATTGTGTTGGTAAGTCTTAACCTTGATTTCTTTATTTTGATTAGTTAAACGGTTAGAGTTTGGGTTAGTATTGCACTTAAAACCCATTTGTTAATGATTTGGGGGGTTTTGGGTAAGTTTGGGTCATGAAGACCCAAAAGATGACTAACCTAGGGTTTTGAAATGTTAAAATGTGTAAATGGGTCTTAAAGGCTTAATAAATCGCAAGCACATTTGTAGCTAATGTTAGTGGGTGTCATTTGGGTTGTGGGGGACCCAAATGGGCGTGTTGACCTCGAAATGGGTCAATTGGGTCTTGGGCGACCTAGGTTACTAAATGTGTACGAGAACACGCTAAACTTGTGATTATAAAGTGTTTAAGACCATATTTGGCTAAGTGTTAGAGTTTCATTGGTGTTGACCCAAATGTTAGGGTTAAGGGCGCAAATGGGTCGGAATTGCACCTTTAGGTTAACGATCTTGTTAAATGTTGTTAACCCATTGTTTATTATAACAAATGAGATGTTAAATTGTTATATTATCATGATATTATGATATATAATATATCTTAGTATGATATATATACAGTTAAATGTCGTTACAACGATAATCGTTACATATATGTCTCGTTTCGAAAACATTAAGTTAGTAGTCTTATTTTTACATATGTATTTCATTGTTAATACACTTAATAATATATTTACTTATTATTTAATATAATTAACCAAGTGTATCAATATCTTAATATGATTCATATGTACCTAGTAAGACGTTGTTATAACGATAATCGTTATATATATCGTTTTCGAGTTTCTTAATTTAATAGTCTCATTTTTATGTATATAACTCATTGTTAAAATACCTAATGAGATACATACTTATAATAAAATCATGTTAACTATATATATAACCATATATATGTCATCGTATAGTTTTTACAAGTTTTAACGTTCGTAAATCACCGGTCAACTTGGGTGGTCAATTGTCTATATGAAACCTATTTCAATTAATCAAGTCTTAACAAGTTTGATTGCTTAACATGTTGGAAACAATTAATCATGTAAATAACAATTTCATTTAATATATATATATAAACATGGAAAAGTTCGGGTCACTACAGTACCTACCCGTTAAATAAATTTCGTCCCGAAATTTTAAGCAGTTGGAGGTGTTGACGTATCTTCTGGAAATAAATGCGGGTATTTCTTCTTCATCTGATCTTCACACTCCCAGGTGAACTCGGGTCCTCTACGAGCATTCCATCGAACCTTAACAATCGGTATCTTGTTTTGTTTAAGTCTCTTAACCTCACGATCCATTATTTCGACGGGTTCTTCAATGAATTGAAGTTTTTCATTGATTTGGATTTCGTCCAACGGAATAGTGAGATCTTTTTTAGCAAAACATTTCTTCAAATTTGAGACGTGGAAAGTGTTATGTACAGCCATGAGTTGTTGAGGTAGCTCCAGTTGGTAAGCTACTGGTCCGACACGATCTATAATCTTGAATGGTCCAATGTACCTGGGATTTAGTTCCCCCGTTTACCAAATCGAACAACGCCTTTCCAAGGTGAAACCTTAAGAATGACCATTTCTCCAATTTCAAACTCTATATCTTTTCTTTTACTGTCCGCGTAGCTCTTTTGTCGACTCTGGGCGGTTTTCAATCTTTGTTGAATTTGGATGATTTTCTCGGTAGTTTCTTGTATTATCTCCGGACCCGTAATCTGTCTATCCCCCACTTCACTCCAACAAATCGGAGACCTGCACTTTCTACCATAAAGTGTTTCAAACGGCGCCATCTCAATGCTTGAATGGTAGCTGTTGTTGTAGGAAAATTCTGCTAACGGTAGATGTCGATCCCAACTGTTTCCGAAATCAATAACACAAGCTCGTAGCATGTCTTCAAGCATTTGTATCGTCCTTTCACTCTGCCCATCAGTTTATGGATGATAGGCAGTACTCATGTCTAGACGAGTTCCCAATGCTTGCCGTAATGTCTGCCAGAATCTTGAAATAAATCTGCCATCCCTATCACAGATAATAGAGATTGGTATTCCATGTATGGAGACGACTTCCTTCAAATACAGTCGTGTTAACTTCTCCATCTTGTCATCTTCTCTTATTGGCAGGAAGTGTGCTGACTTGGTGAGACGATCAACTATTACCCAAATAGTATCATAACCACTTGCAGTCCTTGGCAATTTAGTAATGAAATCCATGATAATGTTTTCCCATTTCCATTCCGGGATTTCAGGTTGTTATAGTAGACCTGATGGTGTCTGATGTTCAGTTTTGACCTTAGAACACGTCAAACATTCTCCTACATATTTAGCAATATCGACTTTCATACCTGGCCACCAAAAATGTTTCTTAAGATCCTTGTACATCTTCTCCGTTCCAGGATGTATTGAGTATCTGGTTTTATGAGCTTCTCTAAGTACCATTTCTCTCATATCTCCAAATTTTGGTACCCAAATTCTTTCAGCCCTATACCGGGTTCCGTCTTCCCGAATATTAAGATGCTTCTCCGATCCTTTGGGTATTTCATCCTTTAAATTTCCCTCTTTTAAAACTCCTTGTTGCGCCTCCTTTATTTGAGTAGTAAGGTTAGTGTGAATCATTATATTCATAGATTTTACTCGAATGGGTTCTCTGTCCTTTCTGCTCAAGGCGTCGGCTACCACATTTGCCTTCCCAGGGTGGTAACGAATCTCAAAGTCGTAATCATTCAACAATTCAATCCACATACACTGCCTCATATTCAGTTATTTCTGATTAAATATGTGTTGAAGACTTTTGTGGTCGGTATATATAATACTTTTGACCCCATATAAGTAGTGCCTCCAAGTCTTTAATGCAAAAACAACCGCGCCTAATTCCAAATCATGCGTCATATAATTTTGCTCGTGAATCTTCAATTGTCTAGACGCATAAGCAATCACCTTCGTCCGTTGCATTAATACACAACCGAGACCTTGCTTTGATGTGTCACAATAAATCACAAAATCATCATTCCCTTCAGGCAATGACAATATAGGTGCCGTAGTTAGCTTTTTCTTTAATAATTGAAACGCCTTCTCTTGCTCATCCTTCCATTCAAATTTCTTCCCTTTATGTGTTAATGCAGTCAAGGGTTTTGCTATTTTGGAGAAATCTTGGATGAATCTTCTGTAGTAACCAGCCAATCCTAAAAATTGACGTATATGCTTCGGAGTTTTTGGGGTTTCCCACTTTTCAATGGTTTCGATCTTTGCCGGGTCCTCCTAGATACCTTCTTTGTTCACTATGTGACCGAGGAATTGAACTTCTTCCAACCAAAATGCACACTTTGAAAACTTAGCGTACAGTTTTTCTTTCCTCAATACTTCTAGCACTTTTCTCAAATGTTCTTCGTGCTCTTGATCATTCTTTGAGTAAATAAGTATGTCATCGATGAAAACAATGAAAAACTTGTCAAGATATGGCCCACACACTCGGTTCATAAGGCCCATGAACACAGCTGGTGCGTTAGTCAATCCAAACGGCATAACCATAAACTCGTAATGACCATAACGCGTCCTAAAAGCAGTTTTTGGAATATCATCCTCCTTTACTGCATTTGATGATATCCAGAACGTAAATCGATCTTCGAATAAACCGACGAGCCTTGTAGTTGATCAAATAAGTCGTCAATTCTCGGCAGTGGATAACGGTTTTTGATGGTAAGTTTGTTCAACTCTCTGTAGTGAATACACAAACTAAATGTACCATCCTTCTTCTTGACAAACAAAACAGGAGCTCCCCATGGTGATGTGCTTGGTCGAATGAAACCACGTTCTAATAGTTCTTGCAGTTGGCTTTGCAGTTCTTTCATCTCGCTGGGTGCGAGTCTATAAGGAGCACGAGCTATTGGTGCAGCTCCTGGTGCAAGATCTATTTGAAATTCAACAGATCGATGTGGAGGTAGTCCCAGTAATTCTTTCGGAAATACATCGGGAAATTCTTTTGCGACGGGAACATCATTGATGCTCTTTTCTTCAGTTTGTACTTTCTCGACGTGTGCTAGAACAGCATAGCAACCTTTTCTTATTAGTTTTTGTGCCGTCAAATTACTAATAAGATGTAGCTTCATGTTGCCCTTTTCTCCGTACATCATTAAGGGTTCTCCTTCTTCTCGTACAATGTGAATTGCATTTTTATAACATACGATCTCTGCTTTCACCTTCTTCAGCCAGTCTATGCCAACTATTACATCAAAACTCCCTAACTCTACTAGTATCAAATCAATCTTAAATATTTTGCTACCCAGTTTAATTTCTCGATTTCGACATATATTATCTGCTGAAATTAATTTACCGTTTGCTAATTCGAGTAAAAATTTACTATCCAACGGCGTCAATGGACAACTTAATTTAGCACAAAAATCTCTACTCATATAGCTTCTATCCGTACCCGAATCAAATAAAACGTAAGCAGATTTATTGTCAATAAGAAACGTACCTGTAACAAGCTCTGGGTCTTCCTGTGCCTCTGCCGCATTAATATTGAAAACTCTTCCGCGGCCTTGTCCATTCGTGTTCTCCTGGTTCGGGCAATTTCTAATAATGTGGCCCGGTTTTCCACATTTATAACAAATTACATTGGCATAACTTGCTCCGACACTACTTGCTCCGCCATTACTCGTTCCGACACCATTTGTTCCTTTCGTTCTGTTAACCCCTGGTCTGTAGACCTCACACTTAGCCACGCTATGACCATTTCTTTTACACTTGTTGCAAAATTTGGTGCAGAACCCTGAGTGATACTTTTTGCACCTTTGGCATAGCTGCTTCTAATTGTTGTTGTTGTTGCAGTTGTTATTATTGTTGGGATGATTGTTGTAGTTGCTGTTGTTGTTGTTGTTGTTGGGCCATTTGTTGTAGTTGCGATTGATGTTGCGATTGTTGGGATAATTGTTGCGATTATTGTTGTAATTGCTGTTGTTGTTGTATTGGTGATTCTTATCACCGTTTTCCTCCCACTTTCTTTTGACTTGCTTCACATTGGCTTCTTCAGCCGTCTGTTCTTTAATTCTTTCCTCAATCTGGTTCACTAGTTTATGGGCCATTCTACATGCCTGTTTGTATGGAGGCGGGCTCATGTGAACTTATATCTTCTTGGATTCTTTCCGGTAATCCTTTCACAAACGCGTCGATCTTCTCTTCCTCATCTTCGAACGCTCTCGGACACAATAGGCACAATTCTGTGAATCGTCTTTCGTACGTGGTAATATCAAATCCTTGGGTTCGTAACCCTCTAAGTTCTATCTTGAGCTTATTGACCTCGGTTCTAGGACGGTACTTCTCGTTCATCAAGTGCTTGAATGCTGACCACGGTAGTGCGTACGCATCATCTTGTCCCACTTGCTCTAGATAGGTATTCCACCATGTTAACGCAGAACCTGTGAAGGTAAACGTAGCGCACTTCACTTTGTCCTCTTCAGTACACTTACTTATGGCAAACACCGATTCGACCTTCTCGGTCCACCGTTTCAATCCGATCGGTCCTTCGATTCCATCAAATTCCAAAGGTTTGCAGGCAGTGAATTCTTTGTAGGTGCATCCTACACGATTTCCTGTGCTGCTAGATCCAAGGTTATTGTTGGTATGTAGCGCAGCCTGTACTGCGGCTATATTTGAAGCTAGAAAAGTACGGAATTCCTCTTCATTCATATTCACGGTGTGTCGAGTAGTCTGTGCCATTTCCTTCAAAATAGTCAAATGGAACAAGTTAATCATACAGAATATTAAGAGTAGTTAATAGTATTTCGTAGCATAATATGAACTCATTTATAAAAGCTTTTTCTTCATATTAGCGTTTTATAAGTTTAAATTCCGGTAGTACCTACCCGTTAAGTTCATATTTAGTAGCTAATATACAATTCAACTACTACAATTCTATATGAAAAACTGATTATAATAATATTTCACGTTCAAACTTTTATACAATATTTTACAAACTTACAATACCGCTTATTTTACATAAAGCATGAAATATAGCACATAATAACTTTGATACAAGATAGTTGTGAAGATAATTCTAGCTAGTACACAAGTCGTTCAGCAAAGGCAATAAAGACACGTAATTCATACGTCCAGAAACAAGTCATGCATTCTGGTTTTACTAGGACTACTTCCCATCCTTGGTCTTGTGGAACATAACCATTATGGCCATTGATAAGACAGCGTGTTGTAACGTCATCAAAGGGACGAGGGTTACGTAATGACCAACAGTCTCGTAATAACCTAAAATCCTCATTTCTTACCCCAATTACTGACTCCGTCACTTGTGGGAACATTTTGTTTAATAGTTGTAGCCCGATGTTCTTTTTCTCACTTTGGTGAGAAGCGAACATTACTAAGCCGTAAGCATAGCATGCTTCTTTATGTTGCATGTTAGCTGCTTTTTCTAAATCATGAAGTCCTATATTCGGATACATTGAGTCAAAATAATTTCTTAACCCGTTGCGTAAAATAGCATTTGGGTTCCCCGCAATATATGCGTCAAAGTAAACACATCGTAACTTATGGGTTTCCCAATGTGATATCCCCATCTTTCAAATGAAAGTCTCTTATAAACCAAGGCATTCTTGGAACGTTCTTCGAATGTCTTACAAACTGATTTCGACGTAAATAGTTGTGCCGAATAATTCTGACCGACTCTAGACAAGATTTCATCAATCATGTCTCCGGGTAGGTCTCTTAAAATATTGGGTTGTCTATCCATTTTGTGTTTTTATGCTGTAAAATAGACAAGAGTTAGATTCATAAAAAAAATACTTATCAATACAAGCAATTTTTACATATATCATAAAGCATAAGCACACTATATTACATATATTACACCACACGAATACAACTATCTTATTCCGACTCGCTCGTTTCTTCTTCTTCGGTTTTGGTTCGTTTTGCCAAGTTTCTAGGGATATATGATGTTCCCCTAATACGAGCTGTCATTTTCCACAACGGTTTAGAAAAACCTGGTGGTTTAGAGGTTCCCGGGTTATTGTTACAACTTAAGGGCTTCGGGGGGTTGACGATACATATAAAGTTCATCGGGGTTGGAATTAGATTTCTCTATTTTTATGCCCTTTCCCTTATTATTTTCTTTTGCCTTTTTAAATTCAGTTGGGGTAATTTCTATAACATCATCGGAATTCTCGTCGGAATCCGATTCATCGGAGAATTGGTAATCCTCCCAATATTTTGCTTCCTTGGTGGAAACACCATTGACCATAATTAACCTTGGTCGGTTGGTTGAGGATTTTCTTTTACTTAACCATTTTATTATTTCCCCCACCGGTTCTATTTCCTCCTCCGGTTCCTCCTCTTCCGGTTCTGATTCTCCTTCCGGTTCTGATTCTTCTTCTGGTTCTTCTTCGGGAACTTGTGAATCAGTCCAATATATATTCGACTCTTCGTTATTATTAGGTGAGTCAATGGGATTTGTGCTAGAGGTAGACATCAATCACACAATATCAAACATGTTAAGAGATTAATATATCACATAATATATACATGTTAATAATATATAGTTTCCAACAAAAATGTTAAGCAATCATTTTTAAAGAAAACACGGTCGAAGTCCAGACTCACTAATGCATCCTAACAAACTCGATAAGACACACTAATGCAAATTTTCTGGTTCGCTAAGACCAACGCTCGGATACCAACTGAAATGTCCCGTTTTTATTGATTAAAAACGTTCCATATTAATTGATTTCGTTGCGAGGTTTTGACCTCTATATGAGACGTTTTTCAAAGACTGCATTCATTTTTAAACAAACCATAACCTTTATTTCATAAATAAAGGTTTAAAAAGCTTTACGTAGATCATCAAATAATGATAATCTAAAATATCCTGTTTACACACGACCATTACATAATGGGTTACAATACAAATATGTTACATCGAAATCAGTTTCTTGAATGCAGTTTTTACACAATATCATACAAACATGGACTCCAAATCTTGTCCTTAATTTAGTATGCAACAGCGGAAGCTCTTAGTATTCACCTGAGAATAAACATGCTTTAAACGTCAATAAAAATGTTGGTGAGTTATAGGTTTAACCTATATATATATATATATATATATATATATATATATATATATATATATATATATCAAATTGTAACAATAGACCACAAGATTTCATATTTCAATACACATCCCATACATAGAGATAAAAATCATTCATATGGTGAACACCTGGTAACCGACATTAACAAGATGCATATATAAGAATATCCCCATCATTCCGGGACACCCTTCGGATATGATATAAATTTCGAAGTACTAAAGCATCCGGTACTTTGGATGGGGTTTGTTAGGCCCAATAGATCTATCTTTAGGATTCGCGTCAATTAGGGTGTCTGTTCCCTAATTCTTAGATTACCAGACTTAATAAAAAGAGGCATATTCGATTTCGATAATTCAACCATAGAATGTAGTTTCACGTACTTGTGTCTATTTTGTAAATCATTTATAAAACCTGCATGTATTCTCATCCCAAAAATATTAGATTTTAAAAGTGGGACTATAACTCACTTTCACAGATTTTTACTTCGTCGGGAAGTAAGACTTGGCCACTGGTTGATTCACGAACCTATAACAATATATACATATATATCAAAGTATGTTCAAAATATATTTACAACACTTTTAATACATTTTGATGTTTTAAGTTTATTAAGTCAGCTGTCCTCGTTAGTAACCTACAACTAGTTGTCCACAGTTAGATGTACAGAAATAAATCGATGAATATTATCTTGAAACAATCCACGACCCAGTGTATACGTATCTCAGTATTGATCACAACTCAAACTATATATATTTTGGAATCAACCTCAACCCTGTATAGCTAACTCCAACATTCACATATAGAGTGTCTATGGTTGTTCCGAAATATATATAGATGTGTCGACATGATAGGTTGAAACATTGTATACGTGTCTATGATATCTCAAGATTACATAATATACAATACAAGTTGATTAAGTCATGGTTGGAATAGATTTGTTACCAATTTTCACGTAGCTAAAATGAGAAAAATTATCCAAACATGTTTTACCCATAACTTCTTCATTTTAAATCCGTTTTGAGTGAATCAAATTGCTATGGTTTCATATTGAACTCTATTTTATGAATCTAAATAGAAAAATTATAGGTTTATAGTCGGAAAAATAAGTTATAAGTCGTTTTTGTAAAGGTAGTCATTTCAGTCGAAAGAACGACGTCTAGATGACCATTTTAGAAAACATACTTCCACTTTGAGTTTAACCATGATTTTTGGATATAGTTTTATGTTCATAAGAAAAATCATTTTCCCAGAAGAACAACTTTTAAATCAAAGTTTATCATAGTTTTTAATTAACTAACACAAAACAGCCCGTGGTGTTACTACGACGGCGTAAATCCGGTTTTACGGTGTTTTTCGTGTTTCCAGGTTTTAAATCATTAAGTTAGCATATCATATAGAAATAGAACATGTGTTTAGTTGATTTTAAAAGTCAAATTAGAAGGATTAACTTTTATTTGCGAACAAGTTTAGAATTAACTAAACTATGTTCTAGTGATTACAAGTTTAAACCTTCGAATAAGATAGTTTTATATGTATGAATCGAATGATGTTATGAACATCATTACTACCTCAAGTTCCTTGGATAAACCTACTAGAAATGAGAAAAATGGATCTAGCTTCAAAGGATCCTTGGATGGCTTGAAAGTTCTTGAAGCAGAATCATGACACGAAAACAATTTCAAGTAAGATTTTCACTCGAAATAAGATTGTTATAGTTATAGAAATTGAATTAAAGTTTGAATATGATTATTACCTTGTATTAGAAAGATAACCTACTGTAAGTAACAAAGGTTTCTTGATCTTGGATGATTACTTGGAATGGATTTAGAAAAGTTGGAAGTAAACTTGCAATCTTGGAAGTATTCTTGATTTTATGAAACTAGAACTTTTGGAATTTATGAAGAACACTTAGAACTTGAAGATAGAACTTGAGAGTGATCAATTATATGAAGAAAATTGAAGAATGAAAGTGTTTGTAGGTGTTTTTGGTCGTTGGTGTATGGATTAGATATAAAGGATATGTAATTTTGTTTTCATGTAAATAAGTCATGAATGATTACCCATATTTTTGTAATTTTATGAGATATTTCATGCTAGTTGCCAAATGATGGTTCCCACATGTGTTAGGTGACTCACATGGGCTGCTAAGATCTGATCATTGGAGTGTATATACCAATAGTACATACATCTAAAAGCTGTGTATTGTACGAGTACGAATACGGGTGCATACGAGTAGAATTGTTGATGAAACTGAACGAGGATGTAATTGTATGCATTTTTGTTAAGTAGAAGTATTTTGATAAGTGTCTTAAAGTCTTTCAAAAGTGTATGAATACATATTAAAACACTACATGTATATACATTTTAACTGAGTCGTTAAGTCATCGTTAGTCGTTACATGTAAATGTTGTTTTGAAACCTTTAGGTTAACGATCTTGTTAAATGTTGTTAACCCATTGTTTATTATAACAAATGAGATGTTAAATTGTTATATTATCATGATATTATGATATATAATATATCTTAGTATGATATGTATACAGTTAAATGTCGTTACAACGATAATCGTTACATATATGTCTCGTTTCGAAAACATTAAGTTAGTAGTCTTATTTTTACATATGTATTTCATTGTTAATACACTTAATAATATATTTACTTATCATTTAACATAATTAACCAAGTGTATCAATATCTTAATATGATTCATATGTACCTAGTAAGATGTTGTTATAACGATAATCGTTATATATATCGTTTTCGAGTTTCTTAATTTAATAGTCTCATTTTTATTTATATAACTCATTGTTAAAATACCTAATGAGATACATACTTATAATAAAATCATGTTAACTATATATATAACCATATATATGTCATCGTATAGTTTTTACAAGTTTTAACGTTCGTGAATCACCGGTCAACTTGGGTGGTCAATTGTCTATATGAAACTTATTTCAATTAATCAAGTCTTAACAAGTTTGATTGCTTAACATGTTGGAAACACTTAATCATGTAAATAAAAATTTCATTTAATATATATAAAAACATGGAAAAGTTCGGGTCACTACAGTACCTACCCGTTAAATAAATTTCGTCCCGAAATATTAAGCAGTTGGAGGTGTTGACGTATCTTCTGAAAATAAATGCGGGTATTTCTTCTTCATCTGATCTTCACGCTCCCAGGTGAACTCGGGTCATCTACGAGCATTCCATCAAACCTTAACAATCGGTATCTTATTTTGTTTAAGTCTCTTAACCTCACGATCCATTATTTCGACGGGTTCTTCAATGAATTGAAGTTTTTCATTGATTTGGATTTCGTCCAATGGAATAGTGAGATCTTCTTTAGCAAAAAATTTCTTCAAATTTGAGACGTGTAAAGTGTTATGTACAGCCGCGAGTTGTTGAGGTAGCTCCAGTTGGTAAGCTACTGGTCCGACACGATCTATAATCTTGAATGGTCCAATGTACCTTGGATTTAGTTTCCCCCGTTTACCAAATCGAACAACTCCTTTCCAAGGTGAAAACTTAAGCATGACCATTTCTCCAATTTCAAACTCTATATCTTTTCTTTTACTGTCCGCGTAGCTCTTTTGTCGACTCTGGGCGGTTTTCAATCTTTGTTGAATTTGGATAATTTTCTCGGTAGTTTCTTGTATTATCTCCGGACCCGTAATCTGTCTATCCCCCACTTCACTCCAACAAATCGGAGACCTGCACTTTCTACCATAAAGTGCTTCAAACGGCGCCATCTCAATGCTTGAATGGTAGCTGTTGTTGTAGGAAAATTCTGCTAACGGTAGATGTTAATCCCAACTGTTTTCGAAATCAATAACACAAGCTCGTAGCATGTCTTCAAGCGTTTGTATCGTCCTTTCGCTCTGCCCATCAGTTTGTGGATGATAGGCAGTACTCATGTCTAGACGAGTTCCCAATGCTTGCTGTAATGTCTGCCAGAATCTTGAAATAAATCTGCCATCCCTATCAGAGATAATAGAGATTGGTATTCCATGTCTGGAGACGACTTCCTTCAAATACAGTCGTGCTAACTTCTCCATCTTGTCATCTTCTCTTATTGGCAGGAAGTGTGCTGACTTGGTGAGACGATCAACTATTACCCAAATAGTATCATAACCACTTGCAGTCCTTGGCAATTTAGTAATGAAATCCATAGTAATGTTTTCCCATTTCCATTCCGGGATTTCAGGTTGTTATAGTAGACCTGATGGTTTCTGATATTCAGCTTTGACCTTAGAACACGTCAAACATTCTCCTACATATTTAGCAATATCGGCTTTCATACCTGGCCACCAAAAATGTTTCTTAAGATCCTTGTACATCTTCCCCGTTCTAGGATGTATTGAGTATCTGGTTTTATGAGCTTCTCTAAGTACCATTTCTCTCATATCTCCAAATTTTGGTACCCAAATTCTTTCAGCCCTATACCGGGTTCCGTCTTCCCGAATATTAAGATGCTTCTCCGATCCTTTGGGTATTTCATCCTTTAAATTTCCCTCTTTTAAAACTCCTTGTTGCGCCTCCTTTATTTGAGTAGTAAGGTTAGTGTGAATCATTATATTCATAGATTTTACTCGAATGGGTTCTCTACCCTTTAAATAAGCTAGGATTTTGCCTGCAAACGGCTGACAGGCCGTTTGGCAAGTCGTTTGCAGGGGCCGTTTTCCAGGGCCAGCCGTTTGCAGGGGCCGTTTATTTGAGCCATTTGGCAGGCCATTTTTGAGCCAGGTAGGCCGTTTGGCAAGCTGTTTGGCTTGCCTGGTTCCCTGGATAGTAACTTGATTTCTTGTCTTTTACCGTTTTCGCTCTAGAATCTTCGTTTTAGCTCCGATTCTCTTGATTCTTTTTGCACCGTCATCGTAATTACTTGTTCTTCAATATTAACCGATGAATCGGGTATTTTGGCGATAAAGTTTAGAACTTTATTATTTTTGGGCCTTAATACCGCGGTGAAAATGTGACTTTTTAACCGATATCAAGAAGCCAAAAACACCAAATACTGTGATCGCCTCTAGTGAAAGTTCTCTTCAAAAAGATGTAACCATACTTAAGGACGACATCTGGACAATGAAACAAGTGTTGGCCAAGAACATTAAACATTTTGAAGAGATTGGAACAGTCAAACTAAGTTGGGACACGACTTGATCACTGTGAAAGGAGAATTTGCCAAGTTGACTGAGAGTAACATTACTAAAATGCAGGAAGTAATTACTGCTAATATCAAACATTTGGAAGAGGTGAATATGCGCTTGGATCGTCTGGAAGATGATATGAGTACAGTGATGAAGTTCTGATAATGAAGGAATTGGGAATCCCTCCTCATGGACCTAATTAGTTATTGCTTTAGTATTGGATTAGTAATTTTACTTCTGTTTTTAAGTTTGAATAAGCCCATTCATGGACAACTATGTAATTTCAATTTCCGTTATTAATAATAGTTTATTTCTGTTTCTAATTATATCACATGTCTATTAATTTACTTGTTAAAGAAATATTTATTATTGATCAATGCTAAAATCGCTTGCAATAACTGTGTATCCAAGGATACTAACTATGTATTCATTCAATTGTTTTGAAGAACAATGACTGGAAGACGTACTTATAGTGCTGCTAAAATCCAAGCGTTAATCAATGAAGGTGTCACCAACGCAATGGCTAATGTTCCTGGAATCTTAAACACTAGACAAAACTGCACCTATAAGGAATTTATGGCTTGTAAGCCACTACCATTCAAAGGGACTGAAGGACTGGTTGGTCTAACCCACTGGTTTGAGAAGCTAGAATCAATGTTTCGTATTAGTAACTGTGCCCAAGCTGACTAGATAAAGTTTGCTACTTCCACAATGCAGAATAGGGCCTTGACCTGGTGGAACTCGATTTTCCAAGCTATGGGTATCGATGCTGCTTATGCCACCCCTTGGTAAGATATCAAAAACCGTATGATTGCTTAGTACTGCCCTAATAATGAAATTCAGAAGATGGAGACAAAGTTATGTAACTTAAAGTTTGTTGGGACTGATCTTACTACTTATACCAACCGCTTATTGGAATTGGTTTTGATGTGTCCTGCTATTATTCCAACTGAAAGGAAGAAAATCGACCATTATATGAAGGGTCTTTCTAAAAATATTCAAGCTAACGTTCATTCTTCCAAACCCCAAACATTACAAGAGACCATTAATATGGAAATGATCTCTTGGATCATATTACTAAACGTGCTGCTGCTGAAGTAAAATCTGGAGATAGTAAGAGAAAGTGGACTGGAAATTCTAACTCCCAGTCATTTAAAAAGTAGGAAGTTTTAGGAGGGGATATCAAGGAAAGGCTCCTTATTGTTCAAGGTGTGAGAATAATCAAGAGGGAAGATGCACTGTGACTTGTAGAAAGTGTAAGAAAATAGGACACATGGCCAAGAGTTGTTTGGCAATGACTCCTGGTACTGCAAATCCTCCTGCTACTAATACTGGTGCCACGAAGAGGTGTTATGAGTGCGGTTAGAAGGGGCACTTTAGAAATGAATTCCCAAACAAGAAGGGGACATATAAAGGAAGAGGTAGAGCTTTTAATATCAATGCTCACGAGGCTCGTGAGGACCCTGATTTGGTTACTGGTACATCTCTTCTAAACAATCACATCATTTCAGTATTGTTTGACTGTGGTTCCAATAGAAGTTTTGTATTCATAGAATCTTGTTGCAAGCTTGATAAAAACCAGGTACCCGTAGACACTAAGTACTGTATTGAACTAGTGAACGGTAAGCTTATGAAGGCTGATAAACTCTATAAAGACTGTACTTAACTTTTAAAAAGAAAACCATTATTGGTGGGCCTGATGCCTATTGAATTATGAAGCTTTGACGTAGTAATAGGAATGGACTGGTTGTCTAAGAATAGAGCTGAAGTCGTGTATTTTGAAAAAAACGATTCGTATACCCCTTGATAAAGGAGAGAATTTATGGTCTATGGGGATAAAATTGACCTAAGTCTTAACCTGATATCGTTCATGAAGGCACAAAAGTATCTGACAAAAGGCTATCATGCTATCCTAGCACATGTGAAAAAGATCAAAACCGATGAAAAGCAAATTGATGTACCAATCGTTAGAGAATTCCTAAATGTTTTTTCTGAAGAACTAGGTGATCTTCCACCTCATAGATCGGTAGAGTTTCAAATTGATCTCATACCTGGAGCTGCACTTGTTTCCCGATCACAATATAGATTGGCTCCATCGAAATTAAAATAGTTGTCCACCCAATTGCAAGACTTGTTGGATAAAGATTTCATCCGACCAAGCTCATCTCTGTGGGGAGCTCCTATTTTCTTTGTCAAAAAGAAGGATGGATCCCTATGAATGTAAATCGACTATTGTGAGCTGAACAAGTTGACTATCAAGAACATGTATCCGCTACCAAGTATTGACGATCTATTCGACCAACTGCAAGGGTCATCCGTATATTCGAAGATTGATTTAAGATCTGGTTATAACCAATTGAGGGTGAAGAGTGAAGATATCTCCAAGACATCATTTAGAACTCGATATGGCCATTATGAATTCCTAGTGATGCCATTCGGGTTGACAAATGCTCCTACAGTGTTCATGGACCTCATGAATAGTGTATGTAAGCCTTATCTGTACAAGTTTTTGATCGTGTTCATCGATGAGATCTTGGTATACTCGAAGAGTAAAGAGGAACATGAGCAACATTTGAGACTACTGTTGGAACTACTCGAAAACGAACAATTTTACGCGAAGTTTCGACGTGCGAGTTTTGGCTACCAAAGGTGCATTTCCTTGGTCACGTGGTTAGTATCCAAGGGATACAAGTGGATCCAGTGAAGATTATCTCTATTAGAAACTGGGAAGAACCTAAGACACCAACCCAAGTGCGATAATTCTTTGGTCTTGCTGGTTATTAGAGGATATTCATTGAAGGTTTTTCTACAATTGCACGACCGTTGACTGCCTTGCCTCACAAAGGCAAGAAATATGAATGGTCTAATGTACACGAGTCTGTTTTTCAACTTCTGAAACATAAGTTAACATCTGCTCCTATTCTGTCCTTACCGGAAGGGAACGATGACTGATCAAGCATATAACCACGACTAGGGCAGAAATAAGCTAGATCAACAAAATGGGGTTTTGAGGGTCAATGACATCATAACTCTGGTCCAGTTACCGTGATAATCTAAATCGATATGATGATCTCGAGAGAGTGGTCGATGGTTGAGGGTTGTTCGGTTGAGTCGGGTTGGTTGGCCATGAGGGAAAAAAGCCTATGAAGTCAAAAACCCTAGAGAGAGGAAAAGAGATGCGGAGATGTGAGGAAATAAGAGAGAGAGTGAGCTGATGGAAGATAAGGAGGGTGACTCCTTTATTTATAGGGGGCCAAATAGGGGTCTAGGGTACTCATGGGCTTTTTATAAGCCAAGCCCAAGTGCAAGCCCAAGAATTATTTTGATGGGCTACGCACGTCATCAAGTCCCCCAAGTTCGGTATGATATGTTGAAGATATATCTTGTTGAATTTGCAAGAACACTACCGCCATAATCCTGGGAGCTCTCTCATATCAACTCGCAATGAAGCGTGATGTGCCTCAGAAGGGTATGTGCTATGTAGTAATGCGTCGAGCCATCAAGAACCACATGATACAAACGAGAGTGAGTGCTGAAGTAGTTAATCGTAATGCATAGCCCAATCGTCATCTATTAATATGCAACACTTAGTCGTAACGTGCGTCTCATGTATATGAATGCTCTTTGGGTTTGTCCCATCTTGTCATCAGAAAAAAGCGGATTTAAGGGTTTTTTGTATTTAACTCTCTAGTCTGGTGTACCATGAATAACCCCAATGTGAGATGATGATCTCATCTAGGATGGTTAAATGTAACCCATCATTATTCGAGGTAGACGGTATCGATGGCTCATTGAGAAGTGTTAGCATTATGTTCAAGGGACGTTACCTGTCACTGCTGAAAATCAACCCCGATGCAATAAAGATTCCGGTTAAGACGGGCTATTCTCGTGATGGTTCACATAGTTGTTCGATGTGCACCGTAAGCTTTACCGCTAGCGTGTGACTATCAAGGTGCTAACTCCATGATCACTTAACCCTGGTAGTGCGTGATGTGCCTAACACATATTTCATCAAGTCTATCTGAGGCGTCTTGGCTGTCATATGAATTTTTAGAAATCGCGTGTGATGCGCATGTCTGGGATGTGTGGATATGCGCATCATTATATGCCCAAGAATTACTCTGATGGGCTATGCATATCGTCAAGTCCCCAGGTTCGGATAATCGTCTGAACCTGGATTTACTTACTGATGTCTACTAGCTTTTCGTTGTTCTCCACTGTGTTTGCCTTATTGTATCAGTGCGTTAATGCTCTCATTATAGTATTTAGCGATTCGTTAATGGCTTCAAGTTTGTGCGAGGCATTCCTAAGTCTTGTGGTGGCATCCTTCGTCTTTGTTTCGCGCTCTATTTCTTGTCCGAGTATTTCATTGCATTCCATTACTACTTATGTGTGGCGGTTGAAGCTTCTGTATAGGTTTCACCACTATTCCTAGATGTTGTGTTGATTCTTCATTGATCCACCTACGATGCGTATCACACTCCATAATCCCTTATATAGACAACACGTAATGCGCGTGACTGAGAAGTGCAAACATGCGTGTCATCAAGTTTAGTTAACGTGTTGTCTTCGTGAGCGCTTAATAATAATCATATATGTGGTGCACGTGTATGAGGTATATATCATCACTCCCCCATTTCAATGTGACATAGTAACATGTGTCGTGTCAAACTATATCGAAGAGAGACCATGGGGCTTTACGCGACCATAGGTTTTGTAAAAAACTTGCATGTGCCTAGTGAGATTATAAACTAAAGAATAGATGCCATGAGCTGGGCGCGAATGTGGACTTAAGAAACATGTGCCATGGCCTGAGCGCGACGATGGACTTGAGAAATGGGTGACATGGGCTGTGCGCGACCATGGACTTGAGAACTTGGTGACATGGGCTGTGTTGGGGGAGGATGTGGGTTAACATGGGATTATGCTTAATGACTATACTAATCTTAACCCATAACAATAAGTGTTTTAATGTTGACATATACATATAGCTAAAGGTGATGGTAGACATTTTGACATAAATAAATAAGTTCACTAATCCATACTTGATCTAGCAAAAGACTAAATCCAAAGAAAGCTTAAAACGGAAAAAGTAAATTACACGGTTAGGACCATGGTTGACCGCAGGTCAGACCGTGGAGACTTGCACCCAGATTTGTGAAATTTGGGTTGCACGGTCGACTCCACGGTCGACCGTGGATCGACCGCAAAAGCTCCTGTCCCAAAATCCATCATTTTGGTTCGACCATTTCGGGGTATCTATAATTCATGAAACCTGTTCAAACATGCTTAGAATAGTTGCCTTCTTCATTCCCAGAGGATTTTTGGTCACTAGAACACTAATCTTTGTTAATCACGTCTAATGACACCTTAATGACAATTAAGCCTTGATTAAAGAAAACACGCAAGTGTTTTAGGAAAACATGTACATCTAAAATGTATCTAGACATTCTTAGGATGGTCACCAAGTCCCAACCAAGAGTTGCTCTTTCGTTTTACATGTGTTGGACATTAATGTATGCTTATACATTAATCTTGCAAATGCCACTTTGCAAGTAAAACTTACATAGCCTTAGTTCAATACTATGTTATCACTATATGCTTAATTCTAAGATTACGTAGTGTTCTCTTGCTAGTCATTGCATGAACATTACTTGACTACTTGCTATTAGTACTTGTGTATTATTTGACTCTGTGTTAAGTGCTAAATTATAAGTAGTTATTTGATATATGTATGTATGAACCATATCTTGCTATATGTTACAAGTTGAATTCCACCAACTAGTATTTGGACTACTTCATTATATGCTTGTGTTACTTGGATAATATTTGGAATGTCATAATCTAGTAAACTTAAAAGACAACAAAACATTAACACACATAGGTTTGCTTAAGTCTAAAATTAAGTTTATGAATAAGTTTAAACTTGATTAACTTGATGTCTTGCAACATGCTTAATTGTTATTTCTTGCTTAATTTGTCAAGACATCATTATCACACCTAATTAATTACAAACAAGTTTAAATTTGAATACTAGCAAGTTTTGTGATTAAAGTGGGTTTATGTCATCAATGACATGTTAACCAACCAATAGAGATTTAGAAAATGTGTTAATTACAAATGAAGGATTATGACGAAACTGAGATTGTCTCAAATGATTATCATGACTTGTATCTAAGAATGTTAGACTTTCCACTTTGAGCATGATAAGTCACTATCAAGGCAATACATCCAAGGTAAATAGACATTTAATGCATATAGTACTTGTATAGGATGTTGGGTATATTTTTGCAGGTGTTAAATGAAGTAAAGTTTCCAAGGAGTGATGTCCAAAACTGATTCAAACGGCTATACAACGGATATATAATTTGGACTGAACCACATGCGGTCGACCCACAGTCGATCATAGGTCAAGCCGCAGAGAGGGCTAACTTTTTATCTCTCCATATAAATATCAAGACTTGGAGAAACTTTGAAGACTTGGACCTCTTGCATGCTACAACTCAAAATCATTAGAGAATCACAAGAACATAACATTCATACACATGTTTGTGATTAGCAAGAGAAGTTTTATAATCTCATAGATTATAAAAAGGGTGTTTGTAAACTTACTTTCAAATTTTAATCTTTATAAGTTTGCATAGTATTCTAGTAATCCTTAGAATTGTCTTAGGATTGTCATCACTAGACAAAAGGGTGAGTCTTTGTACTTTGTAATTAGAAGCATATGCTAGCTTAGATATCATCTTATTTAAAGGGAACTATGGTGTTGATTATTGGAGATTAATACTTGTCCAAGTTAAAGACAAGTTGATCTAAGTTGGAGGTAATCTTTTAAAGGGATAGAAGGATTAGGTTTGTTGTCTAAGGAGGAGTACAAGGCTTGTAAATCGAATCTCCACCAGATTTGAAGACGGTGCTTAGTGAAGCAAGAAATCCCGATTAGTGAATTGGGAAGTGGATTAAGGTGGATTAGTTAACATCCACCCGAACCACTATAAATCCTTGTGTTTATGTCCTTTACTTTATATTCCGAATATTACAAACATAAACACACCACACATTAGTTTGAGTTGATTAAGGTGATCAAGTATTGTTTAAATCTTATTGATCATCAAAAAAGTTTCAAGAATCGTATTAAGTAACTATTCACCCCCCTTTAGTTACTTACAGGTTGTGTGTGACCATAGACTTGAGATAAGTGGCAATGACGTATAGCCAAGGTCCGCCTATAAATCATATTCTCGTAAAGTGAGGCTTCTTGAACCAACTAGCGTTCGCAATTTATGTTGGCAATCAATGCATCTCATAGTGACTACTAGTTCTGAATTAGGGTTACGTGGAGGCAACTCTCGTTATGTACTATGGGAAGATTTTTATAATGACTAGTGATCAGGACTCTCACCGTTCCAAATCACATTGGGGCAGGTTTCTTTCTCAGGTCTTGTTGAGGCATTTTTGCCATCAGCAGAAGGGCAGGGGATGCGACTTACATACACCTTATGAGTTAAAGTAATTGAATGAACATGAAATACGGTTGTGCTAGAGGAAGAAGATGCCATGATTATAACGGAGATTAAATAAGAAAAGTGATCTGACATGTGCTACTGATTGTGCGATTGCCGGAACTTGATTGAACGAATTGGGAGCGAAGGTGAAAGGGGAAATTGATTTGAATTTTTTTACCCTAAATGGTAACAAAGGGGTCATATTTATATTCTGAAGGATTAGGGCTCCAAAAATGTGAAACTTAACGTCAGCCGTACACGTTTCGCAATCTGAACATGTGACAAAGCGAATGAACAATTAACGATAAGAAAATCGCATGGTTAATTTTTTGAATAGGTCCAGGTTAGTTAACTCTGGTGTTTATGCAGCTGTGATTTGACAGCCTGTCATGATTATCAGTCATGCAGCCGTTTCCAATGCCATCATTAGCAGACGTTTGATTGATAGCGTCTGTCTAGTAATAATGCTGAAGAGTAATGAGATCTTGGTTAAATGATTTGTTTTACCTAAATTATCTTTATTTAAAAGATATTTTTTATGTAATTTATAAATATGTGACACGAGGATTATTAATTTTAATTTCCTAAGTAGAGTTTAATATGATGCGCCATGGTAATCGCACATCACATTAAACTAGGGAGATTTAATGATACGCGTACCTACGCGCATGGCGCTCGTGCGTATCACGTGCAATGCACACGTCTTGAATAACAAAACTGTGTCTGATGAGGAGGCTATCATATAGTCTTTGCTTAGCGTGCATGAACGCAATCAGAGACAATATTATCCTTAATTAAACATAATCCTTTTCTAACTATAACTCCGTTATTTATGGATGTTATTTAGAAGGATCTGGCAATTAATTAAGAGGTAATCTAGGGTTAGGGTTTCATTATAAATACAACCCTTACCTCTTTCATTCAACAACAACATTTTTCTGTATTACTGGATTAACAGATTGCATCCAGAAAATGATCTTACGGTAACAGGTATGTTCTTTGAACATAAATCCTATGCAAACACCTTTAGTGGCCATTGTTGCGGCAGTTGCCATCAATGGTGGTTTACGGTTTGATCACCTTCTTGAAGATCATCATCTCTATGAGGGTTATTCAAGGTAAACCGGACCGGAGATCAAAGCTATGAATGTCCTTAAATTCTCCAACTTGCACTCAACATTAATCTAGCTCCCTGAGCAGAATTATTTTTGATCATCGGATGACGAATTATTGTTAAATGTTATGGGTGCGTACCCCGAAGAGCTAGACCGAGAAGCTGGTGAAGGCTCAAGTCAGAGACCGCCAAGAGGACCTTGAATGTATCTTCATAGGGATTGCGAAGGTGTGGCACAACATCTATGGAAGGACTATTTTTGTGATGAACCTACGTGAAATGACCCGTTCATATCACTATAAATGCAGTACGTTATTCATTGGTCCCATAGCGAGGTATTTGACCTCTATAGGATACGTTTTAGAAAATATTGCATTCGTTTCATAAAAAGCACACCATTATTATACATAATGCATGTTTTAAACAAGTGGGCAATTATTTAAGAAATAATCCCCATAATACATCATTTTCCAAATACTACACACGTGACATAAAAGTCGAATATAATACATGACAAAGGTTTTATTGAATGCAACACTTCATTTAAACAAAAATATGAGACTCCATGCACAGCTTGCTCAAATAATGCAACAGCGGAAGACTTTCTTAAGGACCTGAGAATAAACATGCTTAAACAGTCAACACAAATGTTGGTGAGATATATAGGTTTAGCATCCATATAAATATAGACCACAAGATTTTATAGTTATAAATATATGTACACTCGCAAGTGTATAAAAGTATTCTATAAGTTGTTGAGCGCTTCGGTAACCATACTTAACCATTAATGTGGCATATTCCCTTTATTATGAAATCTCCCTACACTATACCAAGTGTAGTAAAAACGAAGTACTATGCAACCGTTTACGATACTAGAGCGACTAGCCTAGTTGGGGTTGTCAAGCCCGATAGATCTATCAATAAGATTCGCTTACATGTTCTTACAACATGTAAATATTAGTTACCAAGCTATTAGGGAAGATATGCAAGGTGGTACAACTCAACGTAGAATATATTTTAAGTACTTGTGTCCATGGCGTAAAATATAAAATGCATGTATTCTCATCCCAAAATATTTTCAGAGTTTAAAAATGAGACTATATACTCACGGTAGTAAAAGTATATTAATAATAAGTTTTCAACTTATTAAAAATATGGCCGTCGTCCTTGGATTCACGAACCTATAACAATAATAATGATTCAGATAATAATACGACATATGAAAAAAAAAATAAGTTCATATAATACTTATATAATAATTTTTAACATTTTATGTTAGTAGTCCAAAATAGTTCGAAAAGTCCAACAGTCCATTAATCGGTATATATATAATCTTAGAATTACCCCACGGCGTATTGTGTACGTATTGTCTTGCATCAATCTAGAGATGTAGTATACGTATTGTCTTAGAATTAACTAAGACGTATTGTGTACGTATTGTCTTAGGATTTATCAAAACGTATTGTGCACGTATTGTCATGGAACGTACCAAGATTATTATATATATACAATCTTGGAATTAACCAAGATTATAATATTTTGTTATACTAATGATAACATATCCAAATATATATAGGATATAGGAAAAGTTAGCAAGGATATGGTTAATATAGTTTTTATAATATAGTCCATACAACGTTAATTTTAGCAGATATTATTTTGCTCGCCAAATATTCATTACAACTCTGTTTAAAGTGAATCAAATTGCTATGGATTCCTTAAGAAGTAAATTTTACAAAAAAAATTTGAAAAGTTCATCCCATGTAGTAATTTTTAAAGCTTTACCCTCGTTTTGTGTCAGTGGACAGATTTGGAAAAATTCCGGCATCCACCCAATATATGATTTTTGATAAAATACTTTCACTTTGTCTAAAATTATGAAAAAAATACTGGAAGTCTTATTTACATATATTAACATATTTACAAAGTCTTGGCCTCGAACTCAAAGTCTAATATAGGTTTTTAATTCCCAACCCAAAACAACCCGCTTTTTACCGAATAGAGATTAAGTGATATATGTTAAGTTTCAAGGTGTTCTTCATATGTACAAGTTATAAGTTCTTATATTAACTTAATATAACATCAAAATACATATAAATAAGTATTATTAGAGTTAAGTTAGAAAGATTAGATTAATTTTTCAAACAAATTTAGAATCAACTAAACTATGTTCTAGTTTATAAACTCTTATATAGATAGCTATAAACATATGAATTGAACAAAAGTTTAGGCAATTTTAATACCTTGATTTTGAAGCTTGAACTTTCTAGAAATAGATGAAGAACAATGAAATGGATACTAGAACTAGAGAGAGTAGGTGTGTGTAAATAAACTTGAAGTAAAAATTAGAAAATGGAATGGTAAATATTTGATCACATATGGTGTCTTTATATACTAGTTGTAATTTATCATTTTGTGAAAAATATCTAGTATAAGTTAAGAACCATTAGGCCATGCATGACATAATAAGATTGATGATGTCATGCATGACATAATACATCAATCATGCAAATTACTATTGGTATATACGAATAGTAAATACTTTATGTTGTCTTTTTTTGACTAATATCTAGTATAAGTTAAATTGATGATGTCATGCATGACATAATACTCCACTAATACATTATAAAGTGTATTCCATACTTTTAAGGATGTATTTATACTCATAATACATTGTATGCAAATACACTTTAACATAAGTTAATTACGTCGTTTATATAGTAACATATATATTGTTTAAAAATTCTTTAAATTAGTAGCATGAAAATATATATATAATACTTTGTTAGTATACTTAATGAGATATTTAATTATCATATTTTCAAGTTATATATATATATATATATATATATAAATCAATATATATACACAATAATTAAAAAATTAAATAATTAAATTAAGTTATGACGTTCGTGAATTGTCGGAATAAAAGGGTGACCAAAAGCTTGTGTAAAACTCTTTCCGGATGTTCAAGATTTATTAAAATTCATTGCTTATCAAGTCGGAATTATATAATTCCGGGTCGTCACACTATGTTTTCTGATCATAAATTTAAAAGACGTTTTTGAATGCGACCGAAATTATTCATACGTATCATAACAGGTACCTGAATGCTCTATTAATCCTTTGCCCACACAGTTTGAATTTTTTAAACAAAAATATGACACTTTTGGTCGTCAAAGTTTTAATACCTATCAAAAGTGCACATATGCGTTACGTCAGTTAGCTTACGGTACATTGGGTGATAAGTTTGACGAATATTTTCATATGAGTGAGCAAACATCATTAATGCATTTAGACAACTTTTGTTTGTGTATTACTGATTTGTACCAACAAGAATATCTACGAAAACCAACTGCACATGATATTCAACTAATATACGCATCACACGAAACTAAATATGGTTTTAAGGGGATGCTTGGGAGCATCGATTATATGCATTGTGAATGGAAGAATTGTCATGTTGCATGGAAGGGTCAATACACAAGTGGTCATCATAAAAAACCATCTCTTATTCTCGAAGCTGTAGCTTCGTATGATATGTGGATATGGCGCACCTATTTTGGTGTTGCCGGTTCCAACAATGGTATCAATGTGTTAAACTGGTCACCATTGTTTGATTGTATTAAGAATGGTACAGCTACACATTCACCATTTACCGTAAATGGTCATGACTACACACATGGTTATTATCTCGCTGATGGTATTTACCCGAATTGGATACACTTATTAAAGCAGATTCATACCCAACTGACGAGCCATCTGCAAAGTTTACACGGTTTCAATAAAGTGCACGAAAGGATGTTAATGACGCGCATAAAATACGGTAACATATCGCGCAATCTTATGACCGCATAGTCTTGCTCAACCATCCCCAAAGGCCAGTGGTGCATAGTGTACGGCGCGATTTGGCTAAATGACTTCGCACGTCGAGCATTGTGCCATCAGGAGAATACGCGAAATGATTGCGTAGGCCGAATAAGACAAAAGACAGTACAAGACACTAAGGACGGAATCTTAGTAATCGTACGAGTGGCAGGACGTGGCAAAATAGCACGATATGGGGGGAACCACGTGAGCACACAATCCATGCGACAGAATAGTACTATTTTGTCCCCTCCCCCTTTCTTGTCGCCTACGTGGCAGAGAAAAGGACAACCACTCTTGCTTATAAATACTCACATCCAACTTCACAAAAATTTCATTCGAGATAGAGAGAGAAAAAGCACTATCCATTCACAGTACTCTTTCTGCGCAATCATAACAAAACGGTTCTTAGCTAACGTTCTTTGAACATCAAATCCTAACACCGTCCAACGAGCCATCGTCTCCGATTAACCCGAATGATGGTGGGTCACGTTTAAATACCCTTTCTGAGATCATCATCTCGTTTGAGGGTTATTCACGGTACTCCGGACCGGAGAGTTAAACTCAAGAAACCCTTAAATCCCCCTTATTGTTGATCTTGCGTGAACCAGGCCCCTTGGACCATTTTATGCTTGATCAAATGGCGCCATCCGTGGGACAAGAAAGTTAAAAGGTTTAAATATATCCTTTTCCTTAATTGTTCTTAGCATATTTCAATTTTTCCTTCTCTGCTTTCATTGCGCTACCCATAACAAGCAGTCGGAAGAGAGGCATATGCAAATATGACCACTATCTCCTCGCGCAGAGATGGAAAGTGCAAAGCTAACAAAATAGGCGAAGAGGTTACAGGAATCTCTTGCCCTACTATCAGGTTGAACAATACGTCATGCGCACCAATAGTGGTTCAGGGGTACTTGCCTGAATCTGGATGCAGGATAAGACGTTTGCATATGAATACCGGTAGCAGTGTTGATATCATGTACGAGAAATGTTTTAGACAATTGCCAGAGTCTGTAAAGCAAGCTATCCGACCCTCGACCATGGAACTCTCTGGATTCTCAGGGGAATCAGCGTAGCCCATAGGCACCCTGGATCTGAAGCTAGAGTTGAGGGATGACAAGGACAAGTGTAAGGCGCGCACCGAAGATATCGAATTCTGTGTAATGCGTGCACACTCCAGGTATAACGCTATACTTGGTAAAATTTCCCTTCAAAGGTTTGGAGCGATATCATCAACGGTCTATGGATTTGTAAAATTTCTAACAAAGCAAGGAATTGCTACTCTCGAATCAAACCCACTTGAGGCACTATGAGCTTCAATCACGGTGAAAGAGGAAGAGAAATCAATGGGTGAGACATCATCCGGGTGTCACGTCGTAATAAATCCCACTTACCCGGATCAGAAAGTGAAAATAGGGGCAGGTTTGACGAAGGAAACACAAGCCAAGTTGTGCTACATCCTTATGAATAACTTAGACGTATTCCGCTGGCGTGACGCAGATATGATAGGCGTTCCGCGGGATGTCGCGCAACATCGCCTTGACGCTAAAGTAAACATGACACCTGCCCGGTAAAAGAAGAGGCCCATGGCGCCCGACAGAAGTGAGTGACTGCGCGAGGAAGTAAACAAGCTAGTCAAAGCATACATCCTGTGCAAAGTCAATTATCAAACATGGGTAGCAAATCCTGGTCCCTAAGGCCGACGGATCATGGCGCTTGTGTGTCGACTTCAAGGACATTAACAAAGCGTGCCCAAAGGATAACTACCCCCTACCTGAAATTGATTGGAAGGTTGAGTCTCTTGCAGGATTCAAGTTTACTTGCTTCTTTGACGCATATAAAGGCTATCATCAATTCCCATGGCGGAAGAAGACGAAAAAAAGACAGCGTTTCATATGGACCATGGCATATACTGTTACACCAAAATGCCGTCCGGACTTAAAAATATTGGCGCTACTTATCAGCGCATGATCGATACCACTTTCACTAAGCATATTGGTTGCAACTTAGAAGCATACATCGATGACCTCTTCATCAAAAGTAACAACGAGGAACAACTTATAGCTGACATCCTTGAAACTTTTGATACCCTGCGCAGCGTTAACATGAAGCTTAAACCGTCAAAGTGCAGTTTTGGGGAAGAAGAAGGATCGTTCTTGGGGCATGTGATCACCACTAGGGGAATCAAAGCTAACCCAAAAAAGATTGAAGCCATTGAACGCATGGGATATCCAAAAACTAAGAAACAGGTTCAAAGTCTCAACGGAAAACTTGCCACATTAACTAGGTTCTTGTCAAAAGCAGCTGAAAGATCTCTCCCTTTCTTCAGCACACTTACGAACTGCACGAAAAGATTTGACTTTAAATGGACAGAGGAGGCTGAAAAAGGCGTTTCAAGAAATCAAGGTGTTACTTAAAAATCTCCCCACTTTAACCGTACCAATTGCTGGGGAAACCCTCATCTTGTATTTAGCAATTGCGCGGGAAGTTGTTAGCTCGGTCCTAATCGCTGAAAGGGATGGGTGCAGACACCTATATACTTTGTTAGTAGAGCGCTGACCGGGAGTGAGCTGAACTATCGTCCAATTGAAAAGTTCGTATACGTGCTCGTGATCATCTTGCGACGGTTGCGGCGATACTTCCAAGCCCATCCCATAGTGGTATTGACAGATCATCCTATTTGATAAATCCTGTATAAACCAGAAACGTCGGGACGATTAACAAAGTGGACAATCGAGTTGGGAGAACACGAGATTAACTTCGCTACAGAAGCGCGGTAAAAGGGCAAATACTAGCAGATTACTTAGCAGAAACCACTTTCGATATGCCAATTGCGCTTGACTTAGAAGATACCACAGCGCCAACACCGGAACTTTGGGAGTTGTATACTGATGGCGAGAGTGGTCCGGAAGGAGTGGGCACAGGTTTGTTGCTCACTGGACCCAATAAGGAGGAGCACACCTATGCGCTAAGATTCAATTTCAAGGCAACAAATAATGAAGTAGAATATGAAGCTGTGCTAGTAGGAATAAGGCTAGCTAAGGAAATTGGGGTCAAAAAAATCCAAACGTATGTTGATTCCTATTCAGTTTCCAATCAGATTAACGGTTCCTTCGAAGCTCACAATAAAGGAATGCAGGCGTACCTGGCTTTGGCACGTTCCCTGGTCCGCGAATTCAATGATTTTCAGATAAGCCAGATACCTAGAAGCCAGAACAAACAAGTAGACGTGTTAAGCAAACTGGCCGCGCTAACATTTAATCACCTCGAAAAGAAGGTCCTCGTTGAGCAAGTTTTTAAGAAATCTATTAAGCCTAGTCAACTAACTGATGTTGTAGAAGAAGCTGAGCATTGCTGGATGACCGATATAATTGAGTTCCTAAAGACAGGCTCGCTGCCCTAAGACGATAAAGAAGCCAAAATGATAAAAGTTAAAGCGCCGGTGTATGAACTGCGTGATGACGTTCTATACAGAAAATAGTACCTCGGACCATATTTCCACTGCGTTGGACCCAAGCAGGCTGAAAGAATAAGGGTATCCCAAGAATGCCAGTTACATGCACCCATCAGCAAAGCTCCACACCACCTAATGATCCCCATAACGTCACCATGGCCTTTCTGCAAATGGACCATTGACATAGTGGGACCGTTCCCTGCCGGATCAGAAAGCGCTGATTACTTGGTAGTCGCAATCGACTTCTTCACCAAATGGGTAGAAGCAAAACCACTAAGCAAAATCATGAGTAATAAAGTGACAGATTTTTTCTGGGATAGTATTGTTTGCAGGTTTGGCATCCCGAATGAGATAGTAAGCCATAACGGGATGCAATTCGAAGGAGAACCTTTTAGTGGTTGGTGTTAAGGGTTGAATATAAAACAAAGTTTCACGTTTGTCACGCATCCTCAAGCCAATGGGCAATGCAAAGTTACCAATAGATACATAGTCCACGCGATCAAGGAAAGGTTAGGAAAACAACAAAGAGGATGGGTAGATCAGCTTCCTAAATTCTCTGGGCTCATCGCACGACGCCAAAAAATAGTACTGGAGAGACGCCGTTCAGTTTGGTGTACGGCTTAGAAGCAGTTCTACCTGTAGCGATAGCCATCCCCACAGAGAAAATGATGTCTTTCAATCAGAATCAGAACTCTAGAGATATGCGAACTAACCTTGAATTATTACAAGAACGCAGGGAAATGACAGCCGCGCGTGAGGCTATCAACAAACAGCGAATTGCAAGGTACTACGATAAGAGAGTTAGGCTCATTACATACACAGTTGGTGACCTTGTTTGGCGCGACAACCAGGCAAGCAGAATCGAAGACACCAGGAAACTAGGACCCAATTGGGAGGCCCCTACAGGGTCATTGGAATTACTAAAACTGGAACCTACAAACTGGCGGAGCTCAATGGTAAGGTGATTAAATGCACTTGGCATGCTACCGCGCTAAAACGATGTTATATGTAATTAATAAAGTAGGGGAACTGATCATTCCACTATTTTGTCTCAATTTACATATAGCGATACTGTTATTACGCGCAAAGATAGGTTACTAGTTAATTTCACTAATAGAACAATGTCTTTACAATTGGACTTTTCATACATTAAGTCATTTCCAATCTATAATTTCCTACGCATGCTTTAAGCGGAATAGCTACTTGACTTAAACTGTCCGTGCATGGAAAGATGCCTGTGCTGGTCCTACCTACGTAGGGATGTTTTCTCTAGCTCCCGCGTGGCAGAAGCCTGTTTGGCGACAGGCTAGCTTTATTAACCGGAGGGTGACGGACATTGGTTTGTCCTAGCCTCACCCGCGCAGAACTAGACCTGTAAGTCATGACTATAAACGATAGGGTTGGTCGCCCTTGACCTCAATCATAAGTGTTGGCGCACTTAGAAGACTACTGAACACGCGCGACGAAGTGTTGCATCTATACGTATGTTGTGTGCACAACAACATGCGTAGATACCAACACTTATATGCATTGAGTATAAAAATTAGATACTTTAACAAGTCCATAACACAAAAGGTGAAAAGCACATTAATGCGACATCATGAAACAAGTAAAACAATTAACACAACTTTACGCACACTTAACGATAGCAATAAAATTGGAGATGGTGAAAAGGTTTATAAACATCATACTTCCATTAATTACATCAAAAGAGCGAAGCTATATGTACAATTGAAGAATGAAAATCTTTAAAGTCTATATATGCACAAATTACAATTCTACATTTATCAAATCATGCGCGGTCATTCTCGGGTTGCGCGAATACCTCTATAGATGAATAATTTCAATATTCTCCAAAGATTTTGTCACCTCCTTGGCGATCACTTCGGCGTCAGGGGTAAGGCAAGCCTCGATGGCAGCAGGTGAAGGGTCAGGAACAGATACGTGCTTCTTGATCAAGTTCCAAAATAGAACGTGCTCCCGATCCTGGACAGCCTTCACCAGTGAGTTATAAGCATAGTTGACTGCCTCACAATTAAGCGCATTACTGACAATGTGAGGGAGTCCATCTTTTAAACGCTTAAACTCGCGCTTTGAATTTCCTGTGTCTTTATGACGACCCTCATTTTTCCATTTCTATCTTACTATTTTGCTCTTAGGATTTTGTGCGCGTAAACTTTATTTGACAAAACGTCGGTCGAATAGTAATGTTTTAATCGACACACTCTATCAATTAAAGTTTATGTTTTTCTGTGATATTACAAATAAATAATCTATAAGTAATAAATAAAAAAGTGACATTTATATAAATAATATAACATTTGAGAAATAAATAAAATAAATAAAAGTTAAGGATTAAATTAAAAAGAGTAAAGTACACTTAAACTTGTATTGATCATAATTAAGATAAATGTACAAGAAAAAAAATAAAAAAAAAAATAAATATTTAATAAAAAAGGGTGGCGGCTTATAAAAATAAAAAAATAAATTAAAATAAATTATATAAATAAAAATAATACAAATTAAGGGATAAGTGACTAAAACAACTCCTAATCTAACTCAAACAAACAATCCTAATCTAATCACAATTTTATCAATCCTAATCCTTTTCTAAGGCTTATCATATACAAATCCTAATGTGTTTACAACTCATGCTAATCTCCTATAAAAAGACCCTTAGGCTTTCATTGTTGCATCACAAATTAAAATCCACAAAAATCCCTCTTCTTGTTATTTTCTGTTTCGGCAGTTTAGTGCATCATCACCACTTTTTTTCGACCAAAAACAGCTCCAAATCACCCTTAAAACAGCCCCAAGATCGACTTGTTCTTGCTGCATTTTCTTGCTGTTCTTGCGAGCCAAAACAGCCCCTCCTGTTCGCCATCCCAACTGCAGCTATGCTAATATTCCTGCGCCCCAAAACAGCCCCAAAAACCCGCACAATTCGTCACCCTGCTGCTGCGTTTTTCTGCAGCTAAACCGCCTCATTACTGCAGCTTTTTGCTGCAGTTATTCGACCCAAACAGGCTGTCTTTTTTGCAGCTGAAACTCGCCACCATCACAGCCCTCTAACCCTCCTGTTTCTGATGTTTTTCGCCACCCTAAAACAGCCACAAGTCGCCATCGTTGCTGCGTATTCTCTGCTGTTTCTGTGGTGTTTCCTTGCTCGACAAAACAGCCCAAAAACCTCCTGTGTGCTGCTGCATTTTTTGTTTTTGTTTCAGTTCAACATCATCATCATCATTCATCTTGTTTCTTGGTTGACAAATTCACTTAAGGTATCCCTAAAGTCTATAACTAATCATACTTTTAAATTGTTTTAATTATTATGTTATTAGTTATTGATTATGAATATGATCAAAAATTATGATATTGAAGTGATGAAGATGAATATAAGTAATATAAGTAATATATATATATATATATATATATATATATATATATATATATATATATATATATATATATATATATATATATATATATATATATATATTTAATGTATATGAATATGTTAAAGATAATGAATTGATTATGATCATGAATATTATGAATACTTGAAGATGTTAATAAAAATAAAAGGTTATGAATATGGCTCGAAAAGTTAAAGATGATTAAAAAGATTTAGAATTATTGAACATGTTAAAGGTTAGGAGCATGATTAATGAATATGTATAAAGTTGTGAATTTTTATAATGATAAAGATATTGCATGCATGCATACGTATGTATGTACATGTATACATTGTAGATATGTGTGTATGTGTATATGTAAGTATATACATATATGTACATGTATGTTTATATATGTATGTATATGTACGTGTGTATGTATGTATCAGTGTGTATCGTGTAAGTTATATAAGGTTAGTAAAACATGAAAAGTAAAGTAGTAATATGTATATATATGTACCACCTTTACATTAATGTATATATAACACTTACATATAATATACATGTATATCATATAGCTATAAACACATACATGATGATAATAATAAAGGATATATATATATATATATATATATATATATATATGTATGTATGTATGTATTTATATGTATCACCTTTTACTTGAGATATATGTAACACATACACATAGTTATGAACATATATATGTATGTAAATAAATAAAGAATATATGTATTATAGGTATATTTATATATAGCACATTTATTGAAAAGATTAATGATTGATTAATTAAAGAATAATAATATTATTATTATAACCTATAAACCTAACTATATAGTAACACTATAAATTACACTAAGTATAATATCACCTATATATATAATTAATAAGTACATCAATAATTCGTTATGTGTATACATCTCTAACGTGAAGGTTATAATTAAAGATAACGTACAACGACTACAAACATCACCGCTACTTGTAGTCTAGGGTGATCCTTGTTGCATTATGGGAACCGGTTGTGGATTTCGAATGCCATGACTTAGATTCTGGTCAAGAATCCTGGGCGCCCGGTAACAACAGATCATTCGAGTGACTTGCATGATAGCAACGAAGTTTGGGCGAGATTGTAAAACATCATTGTTAAGAATTATAACCCGAACTTCTTTAAACTAGGAGCTTACTATAAATGGAAGCTTTCCATAAATAGTAGGTTTCCAAAAATAGAAACTTTTGAGAAATAGGAATTTTTCTCGAAAACCGTCACTGTTAATATAGTTTGCTATATTAATAAACTAACTTTATGTCTGTTAGACATTAACTAATTAAAGGTTATATCTCTAGGTTGTGACCTCCATTTACATACTCCGTTCATACTACCTGCGTGGAATTTCTTACTTGCTATTAAGGTGAACTTCATAGCCCCACTTTTTAGCTTGCTTTATATACTTATTTTGAACTTTTAGGGTGAGACACATGCTTGCTTTCAAACTGTTTTACGCTTAGACACATGTACCCGAAAACTGTTTAACTGTGCTGACATGCTTTGTTTCATGCTAAATCCCTGCCATGATATCATTAATTGCTACGTATAAACGCAAACTTAGTTATTGTGAGTAGGCCTATTGAGAGCGACATCTCTAACCAGTTGACCGTTGGTCTTTGGTTACATAATAATGATTCCAATGACACTGACAGTTCAAGGTGTCCTGGGGTAACTTTGTTTAGTTTCGATATCATAATTTCAGCACTACTTTTGATAACTAAATCTTGTGGTCTGAAACAATTATAAACCTATGTTGTTCACTCAACCATTTTTGGTTGACACTTTAAGCATGTCGCAGGTGAAGATTGCTAGAGATTTGTTGCTATTTGGACTTTGCTGCTTTGGAGTCCGCATTTTTACATTAATATTATTGCATTAAAACACTTAGGGTTACATTCACATTTTTAAGGATTCATTTGTAATGACTTAATATTTTCCGCTGCTTTAAATACATTGATTTTTGATAAAAACGTCCCATTTAGAGTCGTTCTCGCTTTATACTTGTGTTATGATATTGGTTAGTCACATATGACCCCCGGTTCCATTTAGGGGGTGTGACAGATTGGTATCAGAGCCAGATTGTTATAGAGAACCAGGATTGCATTTTATGTGTGCCTTATGTGTTAGCTATGGTGCCTTAGCAATCTTTAGGACTATAACCTTTCCTGCCTTAGCTTTAAGCACTTTTCGTTAATCTTTATACTACCAATTCATCTTACTACCTGCTTTTACCTCTATTGATATTTTGTATCCTTTCCTAAGGATGTCAAGCCAAAACCCTATCATCTTGCATGATCCCGACTCTGAAGGATCAGCTAATATGTGATTGTTATCATATCCATACATATCTTTATGGCCTGACTCCACCATTGTAATTCAAAGTATTCTTTGACTCACTCGAGTTATAAGACCATCTCGGTTGGTGAAACCAAGGGATGTCACTCATGACTCAACATTCCAACGTCAACTATCTAAGTTTGATCACATATTCTGACCTTATGGGGTGATATTGAAGTGGAAGTATGAATTAGTGAAATATAATAACGCTTGGCCAACGTGATTATATCACGGTAATTCATACAGAAATTCCAATATCATGACATGTGGAATAGAAAGTGAATCAAAGAAAAATTCCCAAGCCATTCATTTGAAAATCTCAATGTTATTACATGAAGGGTAATCATCATCTGATTTGTAGATCTACGAAGAGCTCATTTCAAACAAACTATCTCATACCCTTAAGTAGATTAACAATCTCTCCTATGCCATAAAGTTTGTAAAACTTTGCATTATTTCTTCCTTAAACAACCTATCTCTTTATCTTTGACGCTTAATTATCACGCTAAATCCCTATCATATCCTCGCTGGAAGGAAGGATACAAGACCTTCCAATAAGTATCTTTTGATTACCATAGCCAAGGAAAACTTTTCGCGCTCATTCATTCATTATTTGGCACTATGCGAGTAATGATGTCATACCCAAACAATAATCGATCACTATCAATTCAAAATTTAGGGTTAGATACTCCACCTGAATCTTTTCCATTTTCTCGCGGGTCGTGGTTTGAGCTAAACTCACCCTAATCACATCAGAAAAATACCATAGCAATTAAAAGAGCCCCATCATACTCTAGCGTATCCACATTTCGGGCCAGTTAAGGCTGCAGTATATATATATATATATATTTCCATCACGATATTGAAAAGTACGTGATCCCTCACACGCTCCATATGATCAAAAGTAGCATTGATATGATTATCATTATGTTACTTATGGTCAAACATTGCGTGATTTGTTATACCTAAACAATAAGTCGCGACCTTTGAACAGTTAACCATTTTCCTAAAAATCTTACGATTTCGCCTCGGTGTTAAAAGCATGTTAGATGAACCGTTAAATGATTATATAATAGGCAAGTGACACCATGTCCTTACATCGCCCTTACTCATTGGGGAAATTCATACCACCCCGACAATAATCACATATTTAGCGAGAACTTGATAAATTGATCATCACATAGTCGAAAGCCACTGCATTAGCGTGTCTTCACACTTGTCTATGTTAACATCGGATTATTCGTGCTCAAGTTATTATGAAATCTTTGTGACCGTCTGAATCAAGCAATCCATGCGTAGATATAATAAGGGCACATACCGCCAGTATTCCGACTCCGATACTAGTTATAACTAGTTGGCATTTCAAAGTCAACTGGGTATTAACTTCACATTCTCATACTATACTATTCATACCTCACTTGTCAGCAACAGCTTCATACATGAACAATCTGAATTCCAAGAACTTATGCCCTAATAATAACCATCAACCACATTAAAATTCAATAGTTTTTATTACCTCGTAATATTGTTGCTCAAATATCACCCGAGATTTTCAAGGCCCTTCACTCGATTTTTCTCAGTCTTTCTCCAACTCGTAACCTCCAAAATATGAATATTTTGTTTATCAAAATTTTATACACACTATTTTACTGTGCGATCCTCTCGAAATTTTATAAAATAAATTTATTTACTACCATTCGTGCAAATTTTATAAATCGTATATGTTTATATAATAAAGTAAATAAAATTTACCTTTACTTATTTTTGACTAGTACATATAAAATTATACTTTGACTTTTATAAATCAGTTCTTTTATTCAAAAGATATTTTACTTAAAATAGTACATGTTGTACATAACTCTAGTTTTACTAAGAATTTCGGTCCTTTTTACATTGTCACCTTAAACGACTCGAACTTCTATAAAGTTTTCATTGCTTGTTCATATAAAATTTTTGTGTTATTCTACACCACATATTAATCACAATTCCTCTCGTCCTCTGAAACTTATCATTAAATTTATCGTTCAAAACCCTCTGTTCTCATCAACTTTTCCCTTTTAAGGTTGACCGTTGAGAAGTTTTTACTTCTGATATTTCATGGCTAAACCACAACACACTCGTAAATATTAATTTTATAATTCAATATTTTATGGCAAGTGCAATCATTTTTGGAAATTTTCTCACCCGGTGTAAACTATTCTATGTAGCCAGTGATTCATATTTCATCTCATCAGCACTTAAACTCATAAGTGAATGATAGATTGACTAGTCATCTGTGCGAGAACGTCTTTCCCATCAAGAGATCACACCTCTCACGCGGTTTAATATCAGAAATATAACTTATGATCCTCGCTATCCTCTCTAAAGGAGTTACCTTAAACGTTTATGATGTTTATGTGTTTACTCTAAACTAGTCACCACTAGATGTGATCCTAGACAAATTTCGACCTCTGTTTCAACATATAGCTGAAATCATGATCATAAGGTGCTTTCAAAAAAAAAAACTCATTGCAAGGATAAGTTCGCATGTATTATAATATACTGAACGATATCTTTCATTAATCACTCATACCATTCTGAGGGCATTTTAGTATTTATGGCTTGCTTTGCATATAAGCCTGATTAGTAACTCCTCAGCTGGAATGTCGTTTTGTCTATTCACATTAGATATTTCTTGAAAACCAAAGGTAACATGTCTATGGTTATCTTCTGGAAGTTGAAGTCGATAACATATCTAACAAACACAAGCCATGCATCAAACTACATGGCTGTGATCTCCAAGTACTTCTCTCTGATTGTCTGCCCTAGTATGGCGACATAAGCACTCAATGGTTTTAAATAAGCTTAGTAATGTTCATGGCACATTTCAGGTATCTGATTTACTGAAATGCTTGTAACATCACAATCCCTTTTGAGAAAACCTAGTCAGGTGACACTCATATTATTCCTTTGAACGACCTCCGCATTGATAATAAAATGCACTTCACAGAAGAACCTGTAGGAGTTATGGATCGTGAGATCAAACACTTGAAATAAGGCAACATTTCCTATTGTCAAAATCCGTTGGAATTCACGTAGAGGCCCCGAGTATACCTGGGAACGTGAAGACCAAATGAGATGAAAATAACCACATCTCTTCACTACCGATGATGCATCCGAAGAGTCCACCTAAAACTTCGGGACAAAGTTTTTATTAACGAGGAGGTACTATGACGACCCTCATTTTTCCATTTCTATCTTACTATTTTGCTCTTAGGATTTTGTGCGCGTAAACTTTATTTGACAAAACGTCGGTCGAATAGTAAAATTTTACTCGACACTCTCTATTAATTAAAGTTTATGTTTTTCTGTAATATTACAAATAAATAATCTATAAGTAATAAATAAAAATGTGACATTTATATAAATAATATTACATTTGGGAAATAAATAAAATTTAATAAAAGTTAAGGATTAAATTAAAAGGAGTAAAGTACACTTAAACTTGTATTGATCATAATTAAGATAAATGTACAAGAAAAAAATATATATTTAATAAAAAAGGGTGACGGCTTATAAAAAAAATATTAATAATAATAATAATTTATATAAATAAAAATAATACAAATTAAGGGATAAGTGACTAAAACAACTCCTAATCTAACTCAAACAAACAATCCTAATCTAATCACAATTTTATCAATCCTAATCCTTTTCTAAGGCTTATCATATACAAATCCTAATGTGTTTACAACTCATGCTAATCTTCTATAAAAAGACCCTTAGGCTTTCATTGTTGCATCACAAATTAAAATCACAAAAATCCCTCTTCTTGTTATTTTCTGTTTCAGCAGTTTAGTGCATCATCACCATCCTTTTATTCGACCAAAAACAGCTCCAAATCACCCTTTAAAACATCCCCAAGATCGACTTGTTCTTGCTGCATTTTCTTGCTGTTCTTGCGAGCCAAAACAGCCCCTCCTGTTCGCCATCCCAACTGCAGCTATGCTGCTGTTCCTGCGCCCCAAAACAGCCCCAAAAACCCGCACAATTCGTCACCCTGCTGCTGCATTTTTCTGCAGCTAAACCGCCCCATTACTGCAGCTTTTTGCTGCTGTTATTCGACCCAAACAGGCTGTCTTTTTGCAGCTAAAACTCGCCACCATCACAGCCCTCTAACCCTCCTGTTTCTGCTGTTTTTCGCCACCCTAAAATAGCCACAAGTCGCCATCGTTGCTGCGTATTCTCTGCTGTTTCTGCGGTGTTTCCTTGCTCGACAAAACAGCCCAAAAACCTCCTGTGTGCTGCTGCGTATTTTTTTTTTAATTTGATTCTACCATTTCCATGACGTCTCTTTTTATTTGTATTCTTATTTTTTTTTGGCTCTATTATTTGAGGCAACAACAAGCGTCGTCTTTAGTGGCGTCTTGACTGCCACTTAGAGCCTAAATTGATTTTCAGGCAGACTTTAAAATCCATGAAAATTTGATTCTACCATTTCCATGACGTCTCTTTTTATTTGTATTCTTATTTTTTTCATTTTCTTATTTATTTATTCAGGTATTTTTAGTTTTATTTTCACTATTCTACTTTTCTATCTATTTTTAAACCCTTTTTTTGGCCGGAGGTCCGCACGGAAGCAATCTCTCTACCATGGAGTAGAGAGGGGGATGACTTTCTCTCCCTCGTGGGTGGAGAATTCTTTTCTCGACTCGTGGTTAGAGAAATGACTTCTCTTCTATTTCTAGTGTAGAGGAAGGATTGTCTACATTTCACCTCACTCATACCTCGCAGATGCGGGATTGTGTATTGTTGTTGTTGTTGTTGTTCAACATCATCATCATTCATCTTGTTTCTTGGTTGATAAATTCACTTAACGTATCCCTAAAGTCTATAACTAATCATACTTTTAAATTGTTTTAATTATTATGTTATTAGTTATTGATTATGAATATGATCAAAAATTATGATATTGAAGTGATGAAGATGAATATAAGTAATATATATTTAATGTATATGAATATGTTAAAGATAATGAATTGATTATGATCATGAATATTATGAATACTTGAAGATGTTAATAAAAATAAAAGGTTATGAATATGGTTTGAAAAGTTAAAGATGATTAAAAAGATTTAGAATTATTGAACATGTTAAAGGTTAGGAGCATGATTAATGAATATGTATAAAGTTGTGAATTTTTATAATGATAAAGATATTGCATGCATGCATACGTATGTATGTACATGTATACATTGTAGATATATGTGTATGTGTATATGTAAGTAGATACATACGTGTACAAGTATGTGTATATATGTATGTATATGTATGTATATGTATGTATATGTACGTGTGTATGTATGTATGAGTGTGTATTGTGTAAGTTATATAAGGTTAGTAAAACATGAAAAGTAAAGTAGTTATATGTATATATATGTACCACCTTTACATTAATGTATATATAACACTTACATATAATATACATGTATATCATATAGCTATAAACACATACATGATGATAATAAATTATATATATATATATGTATCACCTTTTACTTGAGATATATGTAACACATACACATAATATATATATATATATATATATATATATATATATATATATATATATATATATATATATATATATATATATATATATATATATATATATATATATATATATATATCACATAGTTATGAACATATATATATATGTATGAAAATAAATAAAGAATATATGTATTATAGGTATATTTATACGTAGCACATTTATTGAAAAGATTAATGATTGGTTAATTAAAGAATAATAATAATATTATTATTATAACCTATAAACCTAACTATATAGTAATACTATAAATTACACTAAGTATAATATCAAGTATATATATAATTAATAAGTACATCAATAATTTGTTATGTGTATACATCTATAACGTGAAGGTTATAATTAAAGATAACGTACAAAGACTACAAATATCACCGCTACTTGTGGCCTAGGGTGATCCTTGTTGCCTTATGGGAACCGCTTGTGGATTTCGAATGCCATGACTTAGATTCTGGTCAAGAATCCTGGGCACCCGGTAACAACAGATCATTCGAGTGACTTGCATGATAGAAATGAAGTTTGGGCGAGATTGTACAACATCTTTGTTAAGAATTATAACCCGAACTTCTTTAAACTAGGAGCTTACTATAAGTGGAAGCTTTCCATAAATAGTAGGTTTCCAAAAATAGAAACTTTTGAGAAATAGGAATTTTTCTCGAAAACTGTCACTGTTAATATAGTTTGCTATATTAATAAACTAACTTAATGTCTGTTAGACATTAACTAATTAAAGGTTATATCTCTAGGTTGAGACCTCTGTTTACATACTCCGTTCATACTACTTGCGTGAAATTTCTTACTTGCTATTAAGGTGAACTTCATAGCCCCACTTTTTAACTTACTTTATATACTTCTTTTGAACTTTTGGGGTGAGACACATGCTTGCTTTCAAACTGTTTTACGCTTAGACACCAGTACCCGAAAACTATTTAACTGTGCTGACATGCTTTGTTTCATGCTAAATCCCTGCCATGATATCGTTAATTGCTACATATAAACGCAAAATTAGTTATTGTGAGTAGGCATGTTGAGTGCGACGTCTCTAACCAGTTGATCGTTGGTCTTTGGTTACATTATAATGATTCCAATGACACTGACAGTTCAAGATGTCCTGGGGTAACTTTATTTAGTTTTGATATCATAACTTCGGCATTACTTTTGATAACTAAATCTTGTGGTCTAAAACAATTATAAACCTATGTTGTTCATGATGGAATTTAACAAGTTCATAAAACATGTTCTTATGGTTAACATAATTACAAAACCAATTTGTATTAGTGTTAAAGCAAGCGGAAGCAAAAGTTAAGTTCATGTTTATATGTATATGCATTTAGTTAAATTCCATGTTAATATCAAGTCTTGAACATATGCTTACAAATAAGAACAAAGGAAGTAAGATATGTACCTCCTCAAGCTAGTTGAGGGTTGTTTTCAAAGTTACAAGATGATGATGAAGATGAAGGAAAGTGGAGCTTCTAACTTGAAGCCTCAAGTGTGTAATACCCCAAGCAATAACCCCAACACCTTTGCCTTTAGTTAGGATTTTATTTGACAATTGATATGAGCTTGAAAAACAATTTTAGAACTCCCTTTGAGTCCAATAAAGCTCACGGCCAGCAACTACAGCAGGAACTGGTTTTGCAATTTTTTTTCAAGCTTAAAGTTGTAGTTACACTTGAGAGAATCGTTCAAACCTTGGTGCAAGAGTTGCCCATGCACTTAAGGACTTGTGTAGTCTTAAAAGTAACAAAACAAAGAAAGCATGGGAGTACTAGGAGTCCCAAAAACTGCCCATCATCTTTATATTTTATAACAAGATTTTCTTTTATAAAACTTGTAATAATTTTATAAAACATGTATAAAATAAACATGTATTTGTTACTTGCAATAATTTTATAAACCATTTTATAAAATATAACACAACATAATTATTTAAACCTATAAATAATTAAATCCACATCATATATAAATTATCCAAATAATTTATCTCAAGTGATTATAATTTAGAAAACCGATTTTCTAAAGTTCAAGTGTCGCGTATTTATTTAACAATCCAACCGTTAAAATAAATACATATAAAGTGTTGGTAAGCTTGTTATTGGGTATGACCCAACTTGGATCATAACATATTAGCCACATTAATTAAATATGTCTATCGGGCATACAAAAACCTTCAATCTCCCACTTGCACGAGAAACATAAGAGATTAATGCAAGTGACGGATACCACCTAACGACCGTCCATCACCCCCAATATGTTATGACTATGTGCCATTCAATAACATCATGAGTTCCCATCTCGAATATGAATAGGTGAATCTTTCATTAATCCTTTCATCCTAGATGTCATGTTAAATCCAAGAGATACAGAGTGATCACTCTCTTATAGATTTAACTTTATCAGGCCTTAGACATCTGACTCTCAACGAATAAGAGAAATTCATTCCATCTTGACTACATACGTCCTAGATATATACTTTGTATCATACCTGAGCTCTTCCTTATGAACTACCATATTTCAGAATAGCGAAGGAAAGAATCAAGGCACAATGCTTAGTGAATATCCGAACCCAATATGTATCTCAGGTCAGAGGATACAATGATATTCGCCTTTACTCAAGATTACATGTGATCAACTACAAAGGCTCCATTTAGTAAATCTTGAGGGCGGGTCTTCCAATATTTGTATCCCACAAATATCTATGAACCTTGGTTGCAACCTTGCCCCACATTCATCCCGTGAATGTATACCAATCCAAGTTCATAATAGCCTAAACCTCACACTTTTTCCCACAAATGTGATCGACTATGGAATTTAGAATAATTACTTATTCATGGATAAAATATGCAAAATAGGAACATAACTCAAAATAAATTAATACCATAATTATATTAATGAGTTTGAACAATTTCGTTCCGTTACAATACTTAAAACAGATCATGACCAATCACTAGAATATTGAAGCCCTAATGCACAAACATGTCCTGCGTGTTTTGTTCCAGGTAAGAGCTTCATAAGAGGATCCGCTATATTAAGATCTGGGTGAACTTTGCGAATATATATCTTTCCCTTTTCAACTTCATCCCTTATGTAGTTGAATCTCCGCTCAATGTGACGGGTCTTTTGGTGAGCACGAGGTTCCTTGATTTGAGCAATCGCACCCTCGTTGTCACAAAAGATCTCAAGAGGGTCCTGAATGGAAGGGACTACTCCTAAGTCATCGATGAATTTCTTCATCCATGCAGCTTCCTGAGCTGCCAATGAGGCAGCGATGTACTCCGACTCTGTAGTGGATAAAGCAACAACATCCTTTTTGAACTCTTCCAAGAGACCGCACCTCCATTTAACGTGAAGACATAACCGGATTGTGATCGAGAATCATCTCGATCAGTTTGGAAACTCGCGTCCACGTAACCTTTTACAGCGAGTTCCTCCTCACCAGACCCATATATTAGAAACATATCCTTAATCCTCCTAAGGTATTTCAATATACTTTTGACAGCAATCCAATGGCTGTTCCCTGGGTTATTCTGGTATCTACTTGTCAGGCTAAGAGCGCATGACACATCCGGTCTAGTGCATATCATTGCATACATGATTGACCCAATGGCAGACGCGTATGCGACTTTCTTCATTTTCTCTTGTTCATCTTTCGTTGCAGGGCACTGAGATGAACTGAGAAGCGTTCCTTTTTGAATAGGTACCAAACCTTTCTTAGAGTTCTCCATCTTGAACCTTTTCAAGATCTTTTCAATGTATGCAGTTTGATTTAAACCTATCAGTTTCTTGGATCTATCCCTGTAGATCCCAATCCCCAAAACGTATTGTGCTTCTCCAAGATCCTTAATGGAGAAGCATTTACTTAGCCAAGTTTTAACACCTTGCATTGCCGGGATATCGTTCCCAAATAATAATATATCATCCACATATAATACAAGGAACATGATAGTACTCCCACTAGCCTTCTTGTATACACAAGCTTCATCACCATTTTTAATGAAGCCAAATTTCTTGGCCTCCTCATTAAAACGATGATTCCACATTCTAGATGCTTGTTTCAATCCGTAGATTGACTTCTTTAACTAGCATACCTTTTTAGGATATTTCGGATCAACAAAACCTTCAGGCTGAACCATATAGACATCTTCCTCAAGATGTCCATTTAGGAAAGCGGTCTTGACATCCATTTGCCATATTTCATAATCATAATGAGCGGCAATGACAAGTAATATCCTAATAGACTTTAGCATTGCCACAGGCGAAAAAGTTTCATCATAGTCAACCCCTTGAGTTTAAGTGAAACCTTTTGCTACAAGTCTAGCTTTATATGTATCCAAGTTTCCATGTATGTCGGTTTTCATCTTGAAAAGCCATTTGCAATCAACTAGCCTTGAGCCAGTAGGTTGTTCAACAAGTTCCCAAACTTGGTTGTCATACATGGATTGCATCTCAGCGTTCATGGCTTCCTGCCATTTATCCTTATCAATCCTTGATAAAGCATCTTGGTAGTTTGTTTGTTCATCCAAATCAACCACATAGCGACCATCCATGAGAAACCCATATCTCTCAGGAGGATTACTAATCCTACCAGATCTGCGAATGTCTTGTGTATTTTGATCATCCATTTGATCACTCTCAACATTTTCATGTTGAGTGCTAGTGTCAACCAATTATGTATCATCTACTTGATCTTGAACCTCTTCAAGATCTATCTTCCTTTCACTATGTCCTTCCATTAGGAACTTAGTTTCAAGAAATTCAGCCTTTCGAGCAACAAATACAGTCTGCTCGGATGGATCATAGAAATAATATCGCATATCATCCTTGGGATACCCTATGAATATACACTTCGTGGATCGAGCATTCAACTTATTAGGGACGTAACACTTAGGATAAGCTTCACATCCCCATACCTTTAAGTATGATAGAGATGGAGGTTTTCCAAACCACATCTCATGAGGAGTTCGTTCCACTTTCTTGGTTGGGGCCATATTTAAAATGCGAGCCGCGGAGCATAGACAATAACCCCAAAATGATAGAGGTAACGAGCTTCTATCCATCATTGATCAACCCATATCCATTAGGGTTCGGTTCCTTCTTTTGAAAACTCCATTAAGTTGGGGTGTTCCAGGAGTAGTGAGTTGCGAGATAATCCCACAACTTTTAAGATGATCTTGGAAAGCATCGCTTAGGTATTCACCTCCTCTATCGGTACTAAGTACCTTGATTGTCTTATTGAGTTGATTTTGTACTTCGTTTTGATATTCCTTGAATGCTTCAAAAGTTTCGTCCTTGTTTCTTAATAAGTAAACATATCCGAAACGACTAAAGTCATCAATGAAAGTAACGAAGTATCTTTCACCATTCCTTGTTATGGGCTTAAAGGGTCCACATACATCCGAATGTATTAATCCCAATAAGTCCTTAGTCCTTTCATGGGTCCCTTTGAAAGGTGCTTTAGTCATTTTGCCTTGTAAACAAGATTCACATAGGTCAAATGAGTCTAGTTCATTTGATTTCAAAAGTCCATCCTTTTAAAGTGTATGCATTCGATTCTTGTTTATGTGACCAAGACGACAATGCCATAAGTAGGAATCACTTAAATCCCTTTTGAGTTTCTTGGTGTTTGCATGGTATATTGAGCTATTGTATGATGTGTCATCATGAACCAATTCATAAATATCATTCAAAGGCGAAGCCTTAAAATAGAACACATTATCTAAAGAAACATGGATATCATCATTAATGAAATTAAGATTAAAACCACATTGTTTCAAACGGGATACAGAAATAATGTTTCGAGATAAATCGGGTGCATACAAAACATTTTTCAAAATAAGCTCCAAACCACTTGGAAGCTTTAAAATAAAGTCTCCTTGAGCTACTACGTGCACCTTAGCTCCATTTTCCATGTAGAGACTTGATGTTCCCGCTTCTTGTTTACTTCTTTTGAACCCCTGCATAGAATTGCAAATGTGAGTTCCACATCCTGTGTCTAATACCCATGTATTAGAAGAAGTAATACTAAGCTCAATGTATACCATATATACATTACCTGAGATTTGCCCTGCATCCCTCTTCTCTTTCAACTCCTTCAGGTAGACTGGGCAGTTGCGTTTCCAGTGACCCATCTCACCGCAACCAAAGCACGGATCTTCCTTGGGGTTTGCTTTGCCAGCAACCTTTTGCTTCTTGTTGTTGTTGGTTGGGGTAACCATCTTCCCCTTTCCCCTGCCCTTGCCTTGGTAGGCGAGTCCCTTCCTCTTAGCCGCCTTCGTCTTAGAAGTGTTATTGTTCTTGGACCCGCCTTCATTGATCATAAACATGGGTGAAGCCCTTTTACCCATGCTCGCTTCGGCCGTCTTAAGCATGGCATGTAATTCGCCAATGCTCTTATCCCATCCATTCATGTTGTAATTCATTACAAATGTGTCAAACCTCTTTGACAAGGAATTAAGGATAAGGTCCGTGGCTAATTCATTAGACACGTTGCAGTTTAGACGGTTCACTCGATCAATCAGGCTTTTCATCTTAAGGACATAAGATGAAACGGATTGGGAGTCGTCCATCCGACATTCATGAAGCGCTCGAACCGTTTCGAAGCGCTCGACACGAGCTTGTTGAAGGAACATCTCCTTCAATTGTGTGATCATGTCATATGCACTATGATGCTCAAAATCCTTTTGGAGTTCCGGTATCATAGTCCCAAGCATGAGGCAAGAAACTTGCAACGAATCGGTGCAATATTTCTCCCAATAAGCCATGCCTTCCGTATCATCCTCTTCCGGTTGATCGGGAATGGGGTCTTCCAACACATACGCCCTATCCTCTAGTTTGAGGACAATTCTTAGATTGCGAAACCAATCCATGAAGTTCGTATGGTTGAGTTTTTCCTTTTCGAGGATTGACCTCAAAGATAGGTTGTTAAAGTTGATGGGTGCGTTTGGAATGTTGTTGTTATTGGCGGGCATCTACAAAATTTAACAAAGTTGTTTAAGTATTAATTTTAATTTAACAATCAATACCCTTTAAATCCAATTGATATTTATTAAATTTTAGAATCCAACGGTAAACCAAATTTCGGTTAGGTGACCTTTATCCCGTCATTTGATTTAGCTAGGTAGTCATTATATGACAATTGCAATCCTTTTGCAACTTCTAAGTTATGGGATCATGCAATCCTTTTGCATGGCATATTTATCCCATCAACGCCTATTTGTTCCTCATGCTTCGGTGACCCTAAGTTCATGATTCCCAAATCAAGTCGTCCTACTTGTGTAAACTTACAAATTTAACATACAAGTGGTTAGGTGACCTTTATCCCACAAGTTTTTGAAATTCACCTTAATCACATTAGTTTGCTCATAACGGTTAGGTGACCTTTATCCCATTATGAGTTCCCTAATATTTTTAAGTGTTGCACAAAAGGATGGCGTTTAACTTGTTTACCTTGTTAATTGAAGGGATTTAAGTTTCCATTATTTCTAGTTTAAGAAAAAATTTATGCCATACACCAACATGCATTTAGTGTATGGTACTTATGAAAAACCATTTTCATGTCTTGTAATTTAGCCAATTACTTGATATAAACCATTTTATATATGTGATTCAATAACCATTTATTATAATCCTTTTAGTGTTCCTAATAACCATTTATTAATGACCTTTTCCACTTTTAATTTAACCAATTAAATCATCGTTATGCATGTCGTTAATAATGTCTAATTTAACCAATTAAATTGACATTTTAGTTTTGTTGTTAACTTGTGTGATTAACTTGTAGCATACAAATATACAATCCACAATCATACAATAAACAACCAAGCATGCAAAATAATATGTTCACAATCAAGCCAATTTGGTAGACATTTGTTTAGCCGAAAACAAATGCCACCGGTTAAGGGGTTATAGCACAAAGTAGGAGATTTAAATCTCCCACTTAATCTTGCATCCAAATGCTCTTCTTGTGTTCTTCATCTTGCATCCAAATGCTCTTCTTGTGTTCTTCATCTTGCATCTTCATTTTTTACAAAAAAAATATATCCTAATACATTTTTTTCTAAAAAAAGAAAATACAACCTAATCTATTTTACATGCCAAATATAAAATAAATTACATGACTAAATGAATAATATTACAAGCCAATTGAATAATTAATATTACAAACCAAAATGAATGAATATTACAACCATATCAAAATAATAAATCAACCAAACAAATATCCATTCAAACACAAGGTCTTGGCTAGATTGTGAACAACAACATACAACCAAATATGACCAATTTGCAAGTTCCAAACCCTTTTGGAACTCCTTAGAAATCGGCCAACCTTAACAACCCTCCCAAACCCGAAAATATTGCATTCCATTTTCATTCATGTACTTGTAATGTAAATATAGTGGGTTTAAAGACCATATAAGAAGCATATTTCATAGAATTTGGCTCTAGATACCATTGATGGAATTTAACAAATTCATAAAACATGTTCTTATGGTTAACATAATTACAAAACCAATTTGTATTAGTGTTAAAGCAAGCGGAAGCAAAAGATAAGTTCATGTTTATATGTATATGCATTTAGTTAAATTCCATGTTAATATCAAGTCTTGAACATATGCTTACAAATAAGAACAAAGGAAGTAAGATATGTACCTCCTCAAGCTAGTTGAGGGTTGTTTTCAAAATTGCAAGATGATGATGAAGATGAAGGAAAGTAGTTCTAACTTGAAGCCTCAAGTGTGTAATACCCAAAGCAATAACCCCAACACCTTTGCCTTTAGTTAGGATTTTATTTGACACTTGATATGAGCTTGAAAAACTATTTTAGAACTCCCTTTGAGTCCAATAAAGCTCACGGCCAGCAGCTACAGCAGGAACTGGTTTTGCAGTTTTTTTTCAAGCTTAAAGTTGTAGTTACACTTGAGAGAATCATTCAAACCTTGGTGCAAGAGTTGTCCATGCACTTAAGGACTTGTGTAGTCTTAAAAGTAACAAAACAAAGCAAGCATGGGAGTCCTAGGAGTCCCAAAAACTGCCCATCATCTTTATATTTTATAACAAGATTTTCTTTTATAAAACTTGTAATAATTTTATAAAACTTGTATAAAATAAACATGTATTTGTTACTTGCAATAATTTTATAAACTATTTTATAAAATATAACACAACATAATTATTTAAACCTATAAATAATTAAATCCACATCATATATAAATTATCCAAATAATTTATCTCAAGTGATTATAATTTAGAAAACCAATTTTCTAAAGTTCAAGTGTCGCTTATTTATTTAACAATCCAACCGTTAAAATAAATACATATAAAGTGTTGGTAAGCTTGTTATTGGGTATGACCCGACTTGGATCATAACATATTAGCCACATTAATTAAATATGTCTCTCGGGCATACGAAAACCTTCAGTTCACTCAACCATTTTTGGTTGACACTTTAAGGATGTTTTGTCTCAGGTGAAGATTGCTAGAGATTTGTTGCTATTTGGACTTTGCTGCTTTGGAGTCCGTATTTTTACATTCATATTATTGCATTAAAACACTTAGGGTTACATTTACATTTTTAAGGATTCATTTGTAATGACTTAATATTTTCTGCTGCTTTAAATACATTGGTTTTTAATAAAAACATCTCATTTAGAGTCATTCTCGCTTTACACTTGTGTTATGATATTGGTTAGTCACATATGACCCCCGGTTCCATTTAGGGGGTGTGACTGTCAGGACCCGTCCTAATCCATCCGTACGAAGTCCATATCGATTATAAACGATTCACAACAGTTGATTACATCGCGAGGTACTTGACCTCTATATGATACATTTTACAAACATTGCATTCGTTTTTGAAAAGACAAACTTTCATTACATCAGAAGTTGACAACATGCATACTATTTCATAATATATCTGACTGTAATTGTCTAAATAATAATCTTGATGAACTCAACGACTCGAATGCAACGTCTTTTGAAATATGTCATGAACGACTCCAAATAATATCTTTAAAATGAGCAATTGCACAGCGGAAGATTTCTTTCGTACCTGAGAATAAACATGCTTTAAAGTGTAAACCAAAAGGTTGGTGAGTTCATTAGTTTATCATAAATAATCATTTCATAAGTTTAATAGACCACAAGATTTAATATTTCCATTTCTCATAAACATACGTCCCATGCATAGAGACAAAAATATCATTCATATGGATTGAACACCTGGTAACCGACATTCACAATTTTGTATATAAGAATATCCCCATCATTCCGGGATCCTCCTTCGGACATGATATAAATTTCGAAGTACTAAAGCATCCGGTACTTTGGATGGGGCTTGTTGGGCCCGATAGATCTATCTTTAGAGTTCGCGTCAATTAGGGTGTCTGTTCCCTAATTCTTAGATTACCAGACTATAAAGGGGCATATTCAATTAAGATCATTCAACCATATAAAAGTTGCGCATGTATTCTCAGCCCAAAAATATAAATTGCGAAAGCATTTAAAAAGGGAATAATGAAACTCACCATATTGTATTTTGTAGTAAAAATACATATGACGTCATTTAACAAGTGTAGGGTTGACCTCAGATTCACGAACCTATATCAATTGTATTTCTATTAAAACATATAATAGAAATCTCATAATTTCATTTATTAATATATATTATTTTTATTTATTTTTGCAATTATATAAGATTTATACTAGAAAAACATATACTTTATTTTATATCTTAAATTATATGTTATATATATTTATATATGTTAGTTTTATGTTAAAATAGTAATGTAGATAGTTTTATGATATATGTATACTTTTAAATAATATCTATTTTAATGAAAATAATATTACTAATATTAACTTTAGTGATAATAAAAATAATATTAAGGTTGCAAATGATAATATAATAGTAGTAATAATAATAATAATAATAATAATAATAATAATAATAATAATAATAATAATAATAATAATAATAATAATAATAATAATAATAATAATAATAATAATAATAATAATACTTGTTAATAAATATAATGATAAATATAATATAAATAATACTACCTTAAAAGAAAAGGCTTCCCAAAAAGAACATAAACTGCTTTAGCCTGGATTCGAACTCACAACCTCTCGTTCACACAACAAAGACCCATACCATTCAACTAGTATAGTTTTTCTGAGAGTAATTTATATATCATTTTATTTTATCTCTATTCTCGGCCCGACTACACAAATACGGCCCAACAGTAGGTTTTTGGCCCATTTTCTTTTGGTCCATCAGCAAACAAATCAGTAACCCAGTCGAATATATATAAAAAAAATATATATCAATACACTTGTGCTGGATGAGAATCGAACCCTAGACCTCTTGATTAACACACAAACACCCAAGACCATTCCTCTAATTATCCTTTTCTGTTCTATTACTTAAACTAATTATTTTATCCCAACTATCTGTTTCTTTTCATTCTTTTCTTCATCTCCTTAAATTCATCTAACCATCATCATCTTAATCATCTTATTATTATCCTAATCACTTTATCATCACATAAAATCTCATCTTAATCGTCATTATCATTAACTAGTTAACATCAAAATCATCAAAATTCACGTTACTCATATTCGTCTAACCTTATTATCATGGTCGTGAGATCATCAATATCATTATACGCTGTTTCCTTATCATCGGGTCATCATCATAATTCAGTAACGGCTCATCATCAAATCTCCTCTGGTCGACGTTTATTCAAACAGGAAGTAACAAGAGAAGCTGGGTCACGACTAACAGGCTACAGTTTCGGCCCAATTACATGACTAGTTCTCGGCCCACAAGACAAAGAGATGAAGTAAATAGCCCAACTAATAACAAGGTTAAATTATGAATATAAAACGTACAGCCATCATTCTCATTTAATCAATTTATACCTTTTATACAATCAAGTGGGGTGATATGGGTGATGTTTGTCGGCCACCAGGTTTCACTAACTCCACTTGCTTATTAATAAAACTCTTATATTTAATATCAATAAGCAATCAAGTTGGCACCTTTAAAGGGTGCACAATTACCACTATATTCATGTATTTGAATCGTCCATCAGAGAAAAACATTCGCAACAAAGATTCAGAAGAACTAAAATATGTAATAGCACATCAGGTTCACGAAATGAGAGTCATCTACGATTTAAGAGGTTTAGAGAGAGTGAGTGGGAGTGAGGTGATGAAGATGGTTTGGGTGATCAGACGTTGTAATTTTCGACAAGCAGCAAGAAACAGGAAAGAAAAAGAAAACATGAAATGGTCTCAGTTTGGATTTGTTTTTCATCGATGGTGATTGTTTGGGTGCCTCATCAAATAATAACAAATAGTAGCACAAGATGATTGTGGTTGACGGTTTAGGCTAGGTATCAAAGGTGTTCGATGGTGATGGATCATGATGGTAATTAGGTCATGTTTAGGATAGTGAAAAGAAACAGAAAATTTTGGTAGTCATTGCTTTGGATTGTAACCGAAACAAACGCATAACGATGATTGTTTTCATGGTCTTGTAGTGGGTTTATGGTGGGTTGTCGTCCACGATGGGTGGTGAACGATTGTTTAGTGGTAGCGGTTTAACTTTGGTTAATGGTGGTGATGGTTCCAATTAAGGTGATGAAGTGGTTTAATAGAGTTTCGATTGAGCCAATAAACATGTAACATATTTTTAACGATCAAATACGGTGATGGTTTGATCGCACAGAAAGAAGTTAGTAGCAAGTAACAAATAGGAACATAGATCATAAGTTGGTGATATAGGTGATATGGTTTGTTTGGTGGTTTGTGTTTTGTGTATGTAATGGACATGTATATGTATATAATTATGATATAGATAGATAAATTTAGTTAAGATAGATAGAGACAGATAATCATAACAATCATAGCAACATGTATCAAAAGTAGAATGGAAAAGGTGTTTTGTTGTAATCGAATAATCCTCTAAAAATAGCTGTCACAGGTGATTTAGTGGGAGACAAGAAAGATTCATTCAGAAAAGAAATAAGAGTAGATGGAATTGAAAATTGATTTCGTAGATATCTATATCCATAAATTTTATTTGATTAATATTAATAACTAATAATAAATATATTAATAATGATATTGATAATATTATTATTAATAATAAATACTAATAATAATAATAATAGAAATAATAATAATATTAATAATATTGTTAGTGATAATGATAATAAGTTGTATCTTAATAATAACAATAATTAATAATAAATTTTAACAATCTTAATAGAAATAATAATTTTATTAATAATACCAATGATAAAATAAAACAATAATAATAATGTTAATACTTAATAATAATAATAATTTTTAATATAACAAAATAATATTACCACATAACTATTTATATGAAATGAATTATTTTAAATTTAATATACACATAATTATTTACAATTAATTGTTCGTGAATCGTCGAAAGTAGTCGAAGGGTAATTGCATATATGAAAACAGTTCAAAAATTTTGAGACTCAACTTTACAGACTTTGCTTATCGTGTCGGAATTATATAAAGATTAAAGTTTAAATTTGATCGGAAATTTCTGAGTCATCACAGTACCTACCCGTTAAAGAAATTTCATCCCGAAATTTGAGTGAGGTGGTCATGGTTAACAATAAAAATGTTTTCATGACGAGTATGAGTTGGTAAATAGAGTTTTATCATCATCGAGTAATATGGATGAAACAATTCGATTAATCGAAGCGTATGAATGAAGCTATCACAAAAGTTCAAGATGAAGAAATGGAGATTTTCCATAATTTTTGACGTAGTCGCGATTGAATTTAGAAAATAAGGTGCGTCTTATCTTTTGATGTAGTCAGGGTTAAATTTTAGATATCAAGGTGTGTCGTAACTTTTGACGTGGTCATTGTTGAATTCCGGAATTCACGGGATTTAAAGAAAATCTTCGAAATATAGAAGATTTGATTCTTCGGCGAATAAGGAAATCAAGATCTCTATAATTAATTACGGTGATCTGTCTCGATTGCTTTGTCTGATATTTCCATTATAAATTAAGCTCTTCCGTTCCATTATTCTCACCATTCTTATACTTTCTTTCTTAGTTCATCCATTCAAAGGATTGTGAAAATGCTTAATCCGATTCTAATCCTTGATATTTTCCTAATTATCATTTCTGTCATTCTTCCTTCCAACCTTCCACCAGAAAATCCGTTTACTTTTAATATAAGCTTGGAGTGATACTATTCTTAATTATACCATGTCTTTATATTGTTATTAGTATTAATATCCACGGTTTGTAACCTCTGTGTTGTTATTGTGTTTTATATCTTCCTTTATATTTTGGAGTCCCTGCTTCCGTCTTCTATAATCATTGTCATTCGCAGGTAATGCCCTCTCTTATTTGCTGCGATTTATACCCTCTTTCCATTTCGGAGCTCCATACTTCTGTTTTCTTTTCACAAGTATTGGTCCAGAATTCGTAGGTATGGAGTTTTGAATGAACTTAATGTTTTAAACAAGAAAGAATGTAACAGCACGATATGATTTGTCAAATTACCAGAATCACTAAGAATAGAACTATCAAGAATATACTTTCTTGATATGTTCAGAAGTTAAGTAGAATGAAAGAGTTATGTAACATGGCACATGATGACGTTATGATCTGTGAATCAGCATGTCCCAATAGAAACTCAGCATGACTTACTGTAATATAATCATGTTGATCAAGTGTCATTATATTATACTAACTCATGCATCAGTTCCCAACATTACTTCAACAACATTCGTATTTTAAACTCGAAAGTTTACAGAATATAGAAACTAACAGTTTCTATATGATGTAACACTGATAGCACGAAGAGATTAATGATTTTAGATAAGAATAGTTATGAAAACATCTTCAGAAATATGGAGGATATTTATTATGAAAGATACGATGATATCTTAGAATTTATAATATCAGAGAATGATGAAGAATATTGCCCGCAGGGGTTTAGATTCGGAAGCAAGGTATTCGCTAAAGATTTCATCAGAAACAGAATCATTTGGATTCTTTGGAGTCAAACTTATTCTTTGTGATTTGTCCACGGCTTCCTTCATAGTTTCGCATAATCTGCTTTTCGGTACTAAATTTTCTATTGAATGTTTCCAATATAATGATACACATAAAGCACGAAGAGGTATATAATTTTGGATGAGAATATTTATGAAAATATCCTCAGAAATATCGAAGATATTGATGATGATATTTTAGAATTTCTAAGTTCGATGGTTGATGGAGAAAGATTTTTCGCAAGATTTTAACATGACTTCGGAGCAAGATATTCTCTAAAGATTTCAATGGATCCAGAATTATCTGAATTCTTTGAATATAGGGTATTGTCCTTGTATTTGTCCTTGGTCTCCTTCATGGTTAACTTTATCCGTTTTCCAGTTCCAACGTTTCTGAGCTTTTCCAACATATTATTCTTTATCATCAAGCTTCCGACGACTAAGGTCGCTTGCGGTTGCCTACAGTTTCTGCTACTTCATTCAGCTTTTTCAACATTCAGAGTATCGATTCATAAACTATGTGCCTTTTCAAAATTTCAGAATTGAAGATCGTAATTCTAGGAGATAATTGTTATATGTATACATATAACTATTGATGTAGAAATGCTACGAGATTCGAAATACTGATTTCTGATTCCCGGTAATTGGTATGGCAATTATTGTTACAGGGTATAGATGAATACAAGATGGGGTTTCAATGAATATAATGATTTTTCGGAAAGTCCAAATTCATTGAAGTTACTGGTAATTTTACTGCTAATGTGGTGAAATATAAATGGTTCTCTGGTAACGATGACGACAGGAAAACTTATATATCGAGGTTATAATAAGGCTAATTCAATTGGAAGTTGAAGTTGATTTGTTGAAGCTGTGATAAAATTGGCTAATTTGAAAAAGAGTTGCAATGTTATTTTCGGTAATAACAATGCCAAAGAAGCTAACACAGACACGTGTTAAACTTTTACTTAGGGTCCAGGAGTTTTCAGGTGCATAACTATATGCATCAATCTTTTCTTCCATAGATGAAGTGCGGTTGGTTCATCTTCTCAGTTGTTTCTTAATTGAGAGGTTTCAAGAATCATGAAAGATTTGAACGCAGATTGTAATCGTCGAGATACAAATGAAGTTTAAGATGAATTCAAGTGGCAAACTTGAAGAAATGTTTAGTTTCATATGTTATAAACAATATTTTAATTCATTTTAATTGTCCAATATTATTAGTCCACAGTCGATAGTCCACAGTTGACAGTCCAATAATTCATATATATATAGTTTAATATATAATATTCAAATTAATTAATACGTGTCGTGACCCGTATACGTCTCAGACTCAATCACAACTCAAAGTATATATATTATTATAGAATCAACCTCAACCCTGTATAGAGAACTCGATCATTACTGCATATAGAGTGTCTATGGTGATTCCAAATAATATATATAGATGTGTCAATATGATATGTCAAAACTTTGTATACGTGTCCCGATATTTAAAGTGTGTAAAATAAATAATAGAAATTAAATGATGATAAATAAAGTGCATAAAGTAAATAACAGAAATTAAATGACAATAAATAAAATTGCGAGAATATAAATTGCGATAAAATAAATTGCGATAATTTAAATTGCGATAAATAAAATGTAATACGGAATTAACAGTTAGCTAGGAACAGTTAGCTAGGATTTTGTTAGCGTGGTTTCTTAATAGAATTTAATATTGTTAATTAGTCTGTTTCTAATCAATTTTTATTGTGTCCATTATTTCTTCATTATGCCACTTGTTGGATTCTGATAGGTCAAAATCCAAATATGAAATTGAATTTGAATGAAAATAGTTATTCTTTGGTGAACGGATACGTATCTCGGTGGTTGTAAATAGGATAGTGAATAACTGTTGAATCAGATTCGAAGAATATATAGTGTAACTTATTAATGTGAAATTTAAATATTCCTCGGGTATTACCTACCCGTTAAAATATTTTCACCATTAACAGTTTGTACAAGAGAATTTTTAATTACAATCTTTATGAAAACATATACACATATATATTTTCTTCAGATGTATTCATGGATTTAATGAGTTAATATGATATTAAACTCATTTGCTTTTCGGTTGGAACTAGAATAAATAATCTCTAAAACTTTAGAGATTACATATTCGCCATGTCGAACGAAGATAAATGAGGTAGAACGATACGTAGAACGAAGATCATACTCAAAGTACATATGATGATATTGAAGCATGGATTGTTGATGGTACTGGTGCTGTTATTGATTGTACTGTTGGTGCCGGTGATGTTGCTGAAGTTGGTACATTTTGCACCATATTCTCCGAATTGATTATTCGAGCGCGAAGTTTGTTGACTTATTACTCCAGGATGATTGTCGGTCGGAACGAGCGGATGAATAAGGTTCAGAATTGTGGATAGAATATGATCTTGTCGAGTTACCCTAGAAATGAGACTGAAAATGGTGTCTCGAACAGGTTCGCCGGTAAACGCTTCAAGTTCATTGTCAAGAGGTGAATTCAGTTGGTGGAAGGGATTGCCTTCTGCGTGTTTCCATTAATTAAGTCGACTACGAACCCATCAGATGAATCGATAATGGCTGATTGGTTGATTCATGCTGATGACGCTGTTTTCGGAGCTTAGGTGAACATCTATGTCGGAATAGCTGTCGGAATAACTATGGAAATAGCTATCGGAATCTGAGGAACTCGAACTGGTTGAGGGATTCATCTCGTACGATCGGATGAAAGATTTTCGATAAGCATTAGATTATAGGATGTAGATTAGTACTCTGTAATACATAATTTACATATGCATATATAATACTAAAATCTCATAAGTTACGGAGGAATCTACGGAAGTTGTCAGGCAAAGTTACAGTAACAGATACGCTAAGATATGAAGTAGCAGATACGCTAAGATATGAATTTTTGTCTATACACTATTCATGCAGTCAATGCAGTAAAATGTGTCTAGACTAAGAATGATAAGTAAGTGATTCTCTAAGAATGATAAGCATGTAATTTTTGACATAAAATGATAAGCAAAACTTTTGATATGCAGACACGGTCGAAGTCCAGACTCAATAATGTATCCTAATGACTTATCAGTTAGACACACTAATGCAGACCTGGTTCGCTAAGACATCTGCTCTGATACCAACTGAAAGACAGTTGGGGACAACCACCGTCCCACCCAGTGCCTTCCCAGCTAACCGCCTGGTGACCACTGAGTGTACCTCAGATACTGATTTTAGGGCCGGCCTCTCGGCAATTGCCAACCCTCGTAAGGGATCGCAAGGAGTAAGAGCCAATGTTTCGTCACTGGTAACACTGTAAGAACCTCCTTTATGACTAACCCGCCACACATGGACGGCGTTATACCAGCTCTGATACCAACTGTCAGGACCCGTCCTAATCCATCCGGACGAAGTCCATATCGATTTTAAACGATTCACAACAGTTGATTACATCGCGAGGTACTTGACCTCTATATGATACATTTTACAAACATTGCATTCGTTTTTGAAAAGACAAACTTTCATTACATCGGAAGTTGACAACATGCATACTATTTCATAATATATCTAACTGTAATTGTCTAAATAATAATCTTGATGAATTCAACGACTCGAATGCAACGTCTTTTGAAATATGTCATGAACGACTCCAAATAATATCTTTAAAATGAGCAATTGCACAGCGAAAGATTTCTTTCGTACCTGAGAATAAACATGCTTTAAAGTGTCAACTAAAAGGTTGGTGAGTTCATTAGTTTATCATAAATAATCATTTCATAAGTTTAATAAACCACAAGATTTCATATTTCCATTTCTCATAAGCATACGTCCCATACATAGAGACAAAAATATCATTCATATGGATTGAACACCTGGTAACCGACATTCACAATTTTGTATATAAGAATATCCCCATCATTCCGGGATCCTCCTTCGGACATAATATAAATTTCAAAGTACTAAAGCATCCGGTACTTTGGATGGGGCTTGTTGGGCCTGATGGATCTATCTTTAGAGTTCACGTCAATTAGGGTGTCTGTTCCCTAATTCTTAGATTACCAGACTATAAAGGGGCATATTCAATTTCGATCATTCAACCGTATAATGTAGTTTTGATTACTTGTGTCTATTTCGTAAAACGGTTATAAAAGTTGTGCATGTATTCTCAGTCCAAAAATATAAATTGCAAAAGCATTTAAAAAGGGAATAATGAAACTCACCATACTGTATTTTGTAGTAAAAATACATATGACGTCATTTAACAAGTGTAGGGTTGACCTCAGATTCACGAACCTATATCAATTGTATTTCTATTAAAACATATAATAGAAATCTCATAATTTCATTTATTAATACATATTATTTTTATTTATTTTTGCAATTATATAAGATTTATACTAGAAAAACATATACTTTATTTTATATCTTAAATTATATGTTATATATATTTATATATGTTAGTTTTATGTTAAAATAGTAATGTAGATAGTTTTATGATATATGTATACTTTTAAATAATATCTATTGTAATGAAAATAATAATACTAATATTAACTTTAGTGATAATAAAAATAATATTAAGGTTTCAAATGATAATATAATAGTAGTAGTAATAATAATAATAATAATAATAATAATAATAATAATAATAATAATAATAATAATAATAATAATAATAATAATAATAATAATAATAATAATAATAATAATAATAATAATAATAATAATAATAATAATAATAATAATAATAGTAATAATACTTGTTAATAAATATAATGATAAATATAATATAAATAATACTACCTTAAAAGAAAAGGCTTCCCAAAAAGAACATAAACTGCTTTAGCCTGGATTCGAACTCACAACCTCTCGTTCACACAACAAAGACCCATACCATTCATCCAGTATAGTTTTTCTGAGAGTAATTTATATATCATTTTATTTTATCTCTATTCTCGGCCCGACTACACAAATACGGCCCAACAGTAGGTTTTTGGCCCATTTTCTTTTGGTCCATCAGCAAACAAATCAGCAACCCAGTCGAATATATATAAAAAAAATATATCAATACACTTGTGCTGGATGAGAATCGAACCCTAGACCTCTTGATTAACACACAAACACCCAAGACCATTCCTCTAATTCTCCTTTTCTGTTCTATTACTTAAACTAATTATTTTATCCCAACTATCTGTTTCTTTTCATTCTTTTCTTCATCTCCTTAAATTCATCTAACCATCATCATCTTAATCATCTTATTATTATCCTAATCACTTTATCATCACATAAAATCTCATCTTAATCGTCATTATCATTAACTAGTTAACATCAAAATCATCAAAATTCACGTTACTCATATTCGTCTAACCTTATTATCATGGTCGTGAGATCATCAATATTATTATACGTTGTTTCCTTATCATCGGGTCATCATCAAATCTCCTCTGGTCGACGTTTATTCAAACAGGAAGTAACAAGAGAAGCTGGGTCACGACTAACAGGCTACGGTTTCGGCCCAATTACATGACTAGTTCTCGGCCCACAAGACAAAGAGATGAAGTAAATGGCTCAACTAATAACAAGGTTAAATTATGAATATAAAACGTACAGCCATCATTCTCATTTAATCAATTTATACCTTTTATACAATCAAGTGGGGTGATATGGGTGATGTTTGTCAGCCACCAGGTTTCACTAACTCCACTTGCTTATTAATAAAACTCTTATATTTAATATCAATAAGCAATCAAGTTGGCACCTTTAAAGGGTGCACAATTACCACTATATTCGTGTATTTGAATCGTCCATCAGAGAAAAACATTCGCAGCAAAGATTCAGAAGAACTAAAATATGTAATAGCACATCAGGTTCACGGTGATGTATGAAATGAGAGTCGTCTACGGTTTAAGTGGTTTAGAGAGAGAGAGTGAGTGGGAGTGAGGTGATGAAGATGGTTTGGGTGATCAAACGTTGTAATTTTCGACAAGCAGCAAGAAACAGGAAAGAAAAAGAAAACATGAAATGGTCTCGGTTTGGATTTGTTCTTCATCGGTGGTGATTGTTTGGGTGCCTCATCAAATAATAACACATAGTAGCACAAGATGATTGTGGTTGACGGTTTAGGCTAGGTATCAAAGGTGTTCGATGGTGATGGATCATTGATAATGTTAAAAATGAACATATATTTAATAGCATTATCCCTCAAGAAAGACAAGCTTTTAGTTGCAATTGTTCTATTTACAAGTGATATTCGTTTAAATAATAAAGGGTGAAGACAAAAGACAGATTCGACGATTGAAGACGCAAATGACCAAAAAGCTCAAAAGTACAAAATACAATCAATGAGGTTCCAATTATTGATAAGAAACGTCTCAAAATTACAAGAGTACAAGATTCAAAACGCAAAGTACAAGATATTAAATTATTTGCGAGGACGTTCGAAAATCCAGAACCGGGACCAGAGTCAACTCTCAACGCTCGACGCAACGGACTAAAAATTTCAAGTCAACTATGCACATGAATATAATATAATATATAATTAATTCTTAAAATTAATATATATATTATATTATATTTAAATAAACGTCGGCAGAAGAAAACAACCAAATTTGGCTCTCCCCAGCTGGCCATGCGATCGCATGGCCTTGAAGGTAAAGCTCATGCGATCGCATGAGCATCTTTTCCAGATCACAGGCCTATAAAAATCGAGCTTTGGTGTAACACAAAACACATCTTTTTCTATCTCTCAATATATCTATACGTAATATTTATATTTATATTTATATTTATATTTTAATTTTAATTTTAATTTTAATTTTAAATCCTAATAATAAGGGTATGTTAGCGAATGTTGTAAGGGTGTAAGTCAAAATTCTGTCCGTGTAACGATACGCTATTTTTAATCATTGTAAGTTATGTTCAACCTTTTTACATTAATGTCTCGTAACTAAGTTATTATTATGCTTATTTAAAACGAAGTAATCATGATGTTGGGCTAATTACTAAAATTGGGTAATTGGGCTTTGTACCATAATTGGGGTTTGGACAAAAGAACGACACTTGTGGAAATTAGACTATGGGCTATTAATGGGCTTTATATTTGTTTAACTAAATGATAGTTTGTTAATTTTAATATAAAGATTTACAATTGAACGTCCCTATAAATAACCATTTACACTCGATCGGACACGATGGGCGGGGTATTTATATGTACGAATAATCGTTCATTTAACCGGACACGGGAATGGATTAATAGCCACTAGAATTATTAAAACAGGGGTGAAATTATGTACAAGGATACTTGGCATAATTGATAACAAAGTATTATAACCTTGGGTTACACACAGTCGACATCCTGGTGTAATTATTAAACAAAGTAATAAAAACTTGTTACAGTTTAAGTCCCAATTAGTTGGAATATTTAACTTCGGGTATAAGGATAATTTGACGAGGACACTCGCACTTTATATTTATGACTGATGGACTGTTATGGACAAAAACTAGATGGACATATTAAATAATCCAGGACAAAGGACAATTAATCCATGGGCATAAAACTAAAATCAACACGTCAAACATCATGATTACGGAAGTTTAAATAAGCATAATTCTTTTATTTCATATTTAATTTTCTTTATTTTATATTTAATTGCACTTCTAATTATCGCACTTTTATTTATTGTTATTGTATTTAATTGCACTTTTAATTATCGTACTTTTTAATTATCGCAATTTTATTTTATTGCACTTTTATTTATCGCAATTTCATTATCATTATTTACTTTACGCTTTAAATTAAGTCTTGTATTTATTTTTAATATTTTACATTTGGTTTTAACTACGATTAAAGTTTTAAAATCGACAAACCGGTCATTAAACGGTAAACCCCCCCCCCCCCCCTTTATAATAATTGAAGGTATTTCGTATGCCCGAGAGACATATTAAATTAATGTGGCTAATGTGTTATGATCCAAGTCGGGTCATACCCAATAACAAACTTACCGACACTTTATTCGTATTTAATTTTAGCGGTTGGATCGTTGATTAAATACACGACACTTGAACTTTAAAGAAAAGGGTTTCTTAAATAATGTTACTTGATATGTTTATATATAAGTTATGAAATAACTTATATAACAAGGATTTAATTATTTATAGGTTAAATAATTAAGTTATGTCACATTTTATAAAATTGGTTTTATAAAATATACATAACAAATAATATACATGTTTATATAATGTGTTTTATAAAATTAAGTTTTATAAAAACTGATTTTATAAAATCAGTCTTTCTTTTGAAGTGTATGTAATGTATATTATAAAATAATCCTTGTAAAGGCATTGGGGGTTGAAGAAGCATGCTAGAGATTCCCCTTGATGCCCATGCTTTCCCAATTCCTATAACATGCAAACACACATCAAGACATTGAAAGACTAAGCAAAAAAAACTGCATAAACTCCTCCATTCTGCTGCTGCAGTGCCGTGGGGTTTTAGCAAGGAGAAAAGGATTCTCAAGTTGATTTGGCAAGTCACATTCAAGTGTAATTAAACCCTAACCAAAGCTAGGGTGTTGGTGCACAAGTTTGGGGTATAATCTCTTGAGGTTTCATGCTTTTGGAACTTGCATTCATCATCATTTCTTGAAGAGCTGCTGTCCAGAATTTTGTGTACATAAAAGTGGGTTTCAAGCTAGATTAACAAGAGTGTTGAGGTTACAAAGTCTAGCCAAGGTTAAGGGTGATATTGGAGAAGCATAAGCTTGGTGTTTTCATCTTCAAATTCATCATTCTTGGAAGTAAATAACCTCCTAACTTGGAGAAGGTATAACTTCTTAATTACTATCTTGTAGTTTGTAAGCATATTATTTCACAACTTGATCCATGGGATTTAACTTTAAAATGGTTTAAAGATTAACAAGTTAAAATGTAACTAACATGCTTCCGCTTTGATATATGTTTCTTAAAAGGTTTTAAGTATCATGAAACTTGTTAAATCCCAACAATGGTATCTAGAGCCGAAGTTGTTGAAATATGCTTCGAGATGGTTATTAAACCCACTATAATTTTGCATTCTATGAACATGCATGAAGTAGAATGTAAAATTTTCGGTTTTGGGTGGTTTGTCTTTTGGCCAAAATCACTTGTGATTCTGCATTCTGTACTGCAAATCACTTGTGATTCTGTACTGCCAATCACTTGTGATTCTGTGTTGCCGATCACTTGTGATTCTGTATTGTCAATCACTTGTGATTCTGTGTTGCCGATCACTTGTGATTCTTTATTGCCAATCACTTGTGATTCTGTGTTGCAGATCACTTGTGATTCTGTGTTTCCAATCACTTGTGATTCTGTATTGCCTATCACTTGTGTAGTTAATGTTCACAATCTAAGCCTTGACCTTGTGTTTGGTTGCATGCATGGTTGATTGATATTTATTCAATTGGTTTGTAATAATATTTATTCATTTGGCATGTAATAATTCATTTGGTTATGTAATTTATTTTATATTTGGTATGTAAAATAGATTAGGTTGTAATTTCATTTTTAGACAAAATGTATTAGGATATATTTTGTAAAATGATGAAGAATGATGAAGACTTGAAGAACACATGAAGAAGCATTTGGATGCAAGGTTAAGTGGGAGATTTGAAATCTCCTACTTTGTGTAATTACCCCTTATCCGGTGGCATTTGTTTTCGGCTAAACAAATGTCTACCAATATGGCTTGATTGTGAACATATGATTTTGCATGCGTGGTTGTTTTGTATGATTATGTGGATTGTATGTTTGTATGCTACAAGTTAATCACACAAGTTAACAACAAGCAAAATGGAAATTTAATTGGTTAAATTATACATTAATTAACAACATGCAAAACGACAATTTAATTGGTTAAATTAAAAATGGCTAAAAGGACATTAATAAACGGTTATTAAGATCATGATTAGGATCATATATATATAAAATGGTTTATAGACATGAAAATGGAATTTCATAAAGACCATACACTAAATGCATGTTAGTATATGGCAAATGTTTTCTTAAACTAGAATTTATGAAAACTTAAAATCCCTTAACTAAAACAAGGCAAACAAGTTAAACGCCATCCTTTTGTGGAAACACTTAGACATATTAGGAATCTCTTGATGGGATAAAGGTCACCTAACCGTCATGAGTGAACTAATGTGAATAAGGTACACTTCGCATACATGTGGGATAAAGGTCACCTAACCACTTGTATGTTAAGTCTACATGTCTACACAAGTAGGACGACTTGATTTGGGAATCATGAACTTAGGGTCACCGAAGCATGAGGAACAAATAGGCGTTGATGGGATTAATATGCCATGCAAAAGGATTGCATGATCCCATAACTTAGAAGTTGCAAAAGGATTGCAATTGTCATTAAGACTACCTAGCTAAATCAAACGACGGGATAAAGGTCACCTAACCGAAATTTGATTTACCGTTGGATTCTAATATTTAATAAAACAAATTAAAAGGGTATTGTTTATTAAATTTGAAATCAAAACTTAAAAGAACCTTGTTGAATTTTGTAGATGGCCGCTAATAACAACAACAACATGAACAACGCACCACTTAACTTTAACAACCTATCGTTGCGGTCTCTCCTCGAGAAAGACAAACTCAACCATACAAACTTTATGGATTGGTTCCGCAATCTTCGGATTGTCCTCAAACAAGAGGATAAAATGTATGTGCTTGAGGACCCCATTCCCGATCAACCGGATGAGAGTGATGTGGAGGCAATGGCTTCTTACGATAAGTATTGCCACGACTCCCTTCAAGTCTCATGCTTAATGCTTGGGACTATGATACCCGAACTCCAAAAGGATTTCGAGCATCATAGCGCATACGACATGATAACACAATTGAAGGAGATGTTTCTCCAACAAGCACGTGTTGAGCGTTTCGAAACGGTTCGGGCGCTTCATGCTTGTCGTATGGACGACACCCAATCGGTTTCATCTTATGTACTTAAGATGAAAAGCCTTATCGATCGTGCTAACCGTCTTAACCTTAACATATCTAATGAGTTAGCCACCGATCTTATCCTTAACTCCCTATCAAAGAGGTTTGATCAATTTGTAATTAATTACAACATGAATGGGATGGATAAGAGTATAGGTGAGCTTCATGGTATGCTTAGAACGGCGGAAACTAGCATGGGTAAAAGGGCTTTACCCGTGTTAGCAATCGATCAAGGTGGGTCCAAAAGTAAGACCTCTAAGCCAAAGGTGGCTAAGAGAAAAGGACCCGCCCATCAAGGCAAAGGGAAGGGGAAGATGGTTACCCCAACCATCAACAAGGCTAAGAAGCAAAAGGTAGCCGAGAAGGCAAACCCCAAGGAAGACCCATGTTTCGGTTGCGGTGAGATGGGTCATTGGAAACGAAACTGTCCGGTCTATCTTAAGGAGTTGAAGGACAAGAGGGATGCAGGGCAAACCTCAGGTAATATATATATGGTATATATAGAGCTAAGTATTACTTCTTCTAATACATGGGTATTAGACACTGGATGTGGAACTCATATTTGCAATTCTTTGCAGGGGTTCAAAAGAAGTGATCATAAGGCGGGAACATCAAGTCTCTATATGGGCAATGGTGCAAAGGTGCATGTTAAAGCTCAAGGAGATTTTATTTTGAAGCTTCCAAGTGGATTGGAACTTATTTTAGAAAATGTTTTGTATGCTCCGGATTTGTGTAGAAACATTATTTCTATTTCTCGCTTAAAACAATGTGGTTACGTTGTTAATTTTATTGATGATGATATTCATGTTTCTAAAGATAATGTATTCTATTTCAAGGCTTCGCCTTCAAATGGAATTTATGAATTGGTTCATGATGACACATCTTCTAGTAGCTCAATGTACCATACAAGCACCAAGAAACTCAAAAGGGATTTGAGTGATTCCTACTTATGGCATTGTCGCCTTGGTCACATAAACAAGAACCGAATACATACACTTCAAAAGAATGGACTTTTGAAATCAAATGAAATGGATTCGTTTGAAGTATGTGAATCTTGTTTACAAGGCAAGATGACTAAAGCACCTTTCAAAGGGACCTATGAAAGGGCTAAAGATTTATTGGGATTAATACATTCGGATGTATGTGGACCCTTTAAACCCATGACCAGGAAAGGTGAAAGATACTTTGTTACTTTCATTGATGACTTTAGTCGTTTCGGATATGTCTACTTATTAAGACACAAGGACGAAACGTTTGAAGCATTCAAAGAATATCAAAACGAAGTACAAAATCAACTCAATAGGACAATTAAGGTACTACGTACCGATAGAGGAGGTGAATACCTAAGCGATGCCTTCCAAGATCATCTTAGGAGTTGTGGGATTATCTCACAACTTACTCCACCCGGAACACCCCAACTTAATGGAATTTCCGAAAGGAGGAACCGAACCCTAATGGATATGGTTCGATCTATGATGGCAAGAAGCTCGTTACCTCTGTCATTTTGGGGTTATTGTCTAAGCTCTGCGGCTCGTATTTTAAATATGGCCCCAACCAAGAAAGTGGAACGAACTCCTCATGAGATGTGGTTTGGAAAACCTCCTTCTCTATCATACTTAAAGGTATGGGGATGTGAAGCTTATCCTAAGCGTTACGTCCCTAATAAGTTGAATGCTCGATCCACGAAGTGTATCTTCATAGGATATCCCAAGGATGATATGGGATACTATTTCTATGATCCATCCGAGCAGAATGTATTTATTGCTCGGAAGGCGGAATTCCTTGAAACTAAGTTCCTAATGGAAGGAAATAGTGAAAGGAAGATAGATCTTGAAGAGGTTCAAGATCAAGTAGATGATACACAATTGGTTGACACTAGCACTCAACATGAAAATGTTGATAGTGATCAAATGGATGATCAAAATACACAAGACATTCGTAGATCTGGTAGGATTAGCAATCCTCCTGAGAGATATGGGTTTCTCATAGATGGTTGCTATACGGTTGATTTGGATGAACCAACAAACTACCAAGATGCTTTATCAAGGATTGATAAAGATAAATGGCAGGAAGCCATGAACGCCGAGATGCAATCCATGTATGAAAACCAAGTGTGGGAACTTGTTGAGCAACCTCCTAGCTCTAAGCTAGTTGATTGCAAATGGCTTTTCAAAATGAAAACCGACATACATGGAAACTTGGATACATATAAAGCTAGACTTGTTGCAAAAGGTTTCACTCAAACTCAAGGGGTTGATTATGATGAAACTTTCTCGCCTGTGGCAATGCTAAAGTCTATTAGGATATTATTTGCCATTGCTGCTCACTACGACTATGAAATATGGCAAATGGATGTCAAAACCGCTTTCCTGAATGGATATCTTATGGAAGATGTCTATATGGTCCAGCCTGAAGGTTTTGTTGATCCAAAATATCCTAAAAGTGTATGCAAGTTAAAGAAGTCAATCTACGGATTGAAACAAGCATCTAGAATGTGGAATCATCGTTTTAATGAGGAAGCCGAGAAATTTGGCTTCATTAAAAATGGTGATGAAGCTTGTGTATATAAGAAAGCTAGTGGGAGCACCATCATGTTCCTTGTACTATATGTGGATGATATATTATTATTTGGGAATGATATCACCACAATGCAAGGAGTCAAAACTTGGCTAAAGAGTTGCTTCTCCATTAAGGATCTTGGAGATGCACAATACATATTGGGGATAGGGATCTATAGGAATAGATCCAAGAGATTGATAGGTTTAAGTCAAAGTACATACATTGATAAAGTCTTGAAAAGGTTCAAGATGGAAAACTCTAAGAAAGGTTTGGTACCTATTCAAAAGGGAACCGTTCTCAGTTCATCTCAGTGTCCTGCCACGAAAGATGAACAAGAGAGAATGAAGAAAGTCCCATACGCATCTGCTATTGGGTCTATCATGTATGCGATGATATGTACTAGACCGGATGTGTCATGCGCTCTAAGCTTGACAAGTAGATACCAGAATAACCCAGGAAACAGTCATTGGATTGCTGTTAAAAGTATATTGAAATACCTTAGAAGAACTAAGGATATGTTTCTAATATATGGGTCTGGTGAGGAGGAACTCGCTGTAAAAGGTTACGTGGACGCGAGTTTCCAAACTGATCGAGATGACTCTCGATCACAATCCGGTTATGTCTTCATGTTAAATGGTGGTGCGGTCTCTTGGAAGAGTTCAAAACAGGAGGTTGTTGCGTTATCCACTACGGAGTCGGAGTACATTGCCGCCTCACTGGCAGCTCAGGAAGCTGCATGGATGAAGAAATTCATCGACGACTTAGGAGTGGTCCCTTCCATTCAGGACCCTCTTGAGATCTTTTGTGACAACGAGGGTGCGATTGCTCAAATCAAGGAACCTCGTGCCCATCAAAAGACTCGTCACATTGAGCGGAGATTCAACTACATCAGGGATGAGGTTGAAAAGGGAAAGATATGTATTCACAAAGTTCACACAGATCATAATGTTGCGGATCCACTCACGAAGCTTTTACATGGGCCAAAACATGAGGGACATGTTTGTGCGTTAGGGCTTCGATATTCTAGTGATTGGAATTGATCTACTTTATGTATTGCAATGGAACGAATTAGTTCAAACTCATTAATATAATTATGGTATTAATTTAATTATGAGTCATGTTCCAATTTAGCATATTTCATCCATGAATAAACTATTATTCTAAATTCCGTAGTTGATCACATTTGTGGGAACAAGTGTGAGGTTTAGACTATTATGAACTCAGATTGGTATACATTCATAGGTTGAATGTGGGGCAAGGTTGCAACCAAGGTTCATAGATATTTGTGGGAAACAAATATTGGAAGACCCGCACTCAAGAATTACTGTATAGAGCCTTTGTGGTTGATCACATGTAATCTTGAGTAAAGGCGAATATCATTGTATCCTCTGACCTGAGATACATATTGGGTTCGGATATTCACCTAGTACTGTGCCTTGATTCTTTTCTTCGCTATTCTGAAACATGGTAGTACATAAGGAAGAACTCAGGTATATTACAAAGTGTATATCTAGGACGTATGTAGTCAAGATGGAATTTGTCCCTCTTATTCGTTGAGAGTCAGATGTCTAAGGCCTGAAAAGTTAAATCTATAAGAGAGTGATCACTCTGTATCTCTTGGATTTAACATGACATCTAGGACGAAAGGAAATAATGAAAAAAAATTCACCTACATATATCAGTTCGAGTAGGGAGCTCGAAAAGGGTTGATGTTATTGAATGGCACAAAGTCATAACATATTAGGGGTGATGGACGGTGTGTTAGGCTGTATCCATCACTTGCATTAATTTCTTATGTTTCTCGTGCAAGTGGGAGATTGAAGGTATTTCGTATGCCCGAGAGACATATTAAATTAATGTGGCTAATGTGTTATGATCCAAGTCGGGTCATACCCAATAACAAACTTACCGACACTTTATTCGTATTTAATTTTAGCGGTTGGATCGTTGATTAAATACACGACACTTGAACTTTAAAGAAAAGGGTTTCTTAAATAATGTTACTTGATATGTTTATATATAAGTTATGAAATAACTTATATAACAAGGATTTAATTATTTATAGGTTAAATAATTAAGTTATGTCACATTTTATAAAATTGGTTTTATAAAATATACATAACAAATAATATACATGTTTATATAATGTGTTTTATAAAATTAAGTTTTATAAAAACTGATTTTATAAAATCAGTCTTTCTTTTGAAGTGTATGTAATGTATATTATAAAATAATCCTTGTAAAGGCATTGGGGGTTGAAGAAGCATGCTAGAGATTCCCCTTGATGCCCATGCTTTCCCAATTCCTATAACATGCAAACACACATCAAGACATTGAAAGACTAAGCAAAAAAAACTGCATAAACTCCTCCATTCTGCTGCTGCAGTGCCGTGGGGTTTTAGCAAGGAGAAAAGGATTCTCAAGTTGATTTGGCAAGTCACATTCAAGTGTAATTAAACCCTAACCAAAGCTAGGGTGTTGGTGCACAAGTTTGGGGTATAATCTCTTGAGGTTTCATGCTTTTGGAACTTGCATTCATCATCATTTCTTGAAGAGCTGCTGTCCAGAATTTTGTGTACATAAAAGTGGGTTTCAAGCTAGATTAACAAGAGTGTTGAGGTTACAAAGTCTAGCCAAGGTTAAGGGTGATATTGGAGAAGCATAAGCTTGGTGTTTTCATCTTCAAATTCATCATTCTTGGAAGTAAATAACCTCCTAACTTGGAGAAGGTATAACTTCTTAATTACTATCTTGTAGTTTGTAAGCATATTATTTCACAACTTGATCCATGGGATTTAACTTTAAAATGGTTTAAAGATTAACAAGTTAAAATGTAACTAACATGCTTCCGCTTTGATATATGTTTCTTAAAAGGTTTTAAGTATCATGAAACTTGTTAAATCCCAACAATAATAATATTACTTATATATATATTTGTATTTTTATAAAACAAAACTAATATTGCGTTAAGCTTTATTTAAAAGATTCTCTGTGGACGAACCGGACTTACTAAAAACTACACTACTGTACGATTAGGTACACTGCCTATAAGTGTTGTAGCAAGGTTTAAGAATATCCATTCTATAAATAAATAAATATCTTGTGTAAAATTGTACCGTATTTAATAGTATTTCCTAGTAAAATATAAAGCTATTTTATATACACCTCGCATAACATCAAGTATTTTTGGCGCCGCTGCCGGGGACACTTAAAAGCCGGAAGCGCAACGCTAAATAGAAAAAAAAAAAATTTTCTTTTTAGTTTACTTTTATAAAAAAAATATACACTTTTGTAAAAATATGTTTTAATATATTCAAAAATATAAAAAGAAAACAAAAATATAAATATTTTTACTAGTTTGTTAAATATATAAGTTATATAAAAGTTTCTTTATCTTTATTTTATAAAAATATAAGTTTTATTTAATTTATAAAAATATATTACATAAATATTTAAAACACAAAAAATGAACACAAAAAAAAAAAAACCCAAATTCAGCCTGTACTGTAGCAGCCCAGTGTCTGGCCCGAAACCCTAGCCCATGCGATTGCATGGCCGGGTAGCTTAGAACTCATGCGATTGCATGAGTCCGTCTGACACACCACAGTTGACTGCAGCCAGCAGTTATTACGGATAATAATAATTATTATTTAACTTAAAACCCTAATTAGGGTTTTTTTTTTATTATTTAATTTTAGTTTTTATATTTAATTTGTATTATTTAGTTTTAATTAGTTTAATTAATATAAAATTAATAGTTTTATAAAATAAATAATATAAATATAATATTTTTATAAAAATTGTTCTTTTTACAACTTTTAGTATATTTTTATATTTTGTCCCTTTTTATTTGTTTTAGCGTAATAATTTGTATTTTTCGCTCGTATTTAGTTTTAATTCATATTTTTTTACCATAGTTATTTTTATTTCTAGATTTTTAGGCTTTGCCGTAAAATCCCTTAAGTGTTTTTTCTTTAGACTAAGATTTAGGTGCTTTAGAATTTTGCGACGTCTTTTTAAGTTTTAGTGCCTTTTTAAGTTATTGCCATTTGGGATATAGTTTTTCTTGTAAGCTTTAATATTTTTAGACGCCTTTTACCTATGTATCAATTATCATTCCAATTAGTAATCTCAATTTGCGATTATAATTTTAAGTTAGTGGTAGTAATAAGGTTGGGTTAGTCGAGTATTTTAAAGTTTTATAGTATCTCTTTTTCTTTCTTATTTTTTGACGCCTTTTATTTTTCGACCTTTTTCGACGCGCTCTTTTTCTTTCTTATTTCTCGTCATTCTAGTTTTTAGGACTTAGAATTTTTTCTACTTCTTATCTAAATTTCTTAAAATTACGAAAATTTATTTTAAGTGGTTAAATTGATAGACATTAAAATTTTCTGGTTCGTAGTAATAGTTGGATTTGTACGTGGACCGGGTTATTGGAGCCAAACATTCCTCAATTATATTGAGACCAAACGAATCCTGCCCCTCTGCTGCATCTTTTGGCTATTCGAAACGTGTGCAAAATCAGAAAAGTCTATTAATTGGATAACTTATATAATTTTTCTTTCCTTTTAAAAACTAATAGGATATTCAGTGAATGCACCGAGCAAGACGTTCACCACCTTTTGTACGTTCACCACCTGTAACTAGATCAAGACATCTAGCTAATATAGTCGCCGTCGATAATCCATTTTTTGAAACCCGCCTCACAATTGAGAATCCGGAGAATATTCGGGGACGATTCATAGATCCTGAACCACTAAACTTTCCTCCGGAACCACCAATCATTCAAACAGAGATTGTTGAGGAACGAACCATTAAATCAGAATCCTCTAGTGATTCAGATTCAACAAATTCAATTATGGAAGTAACAGAACCTTTAAGTATGGAAGACTGAATGAGAGCTAAACGCACTGGCCAAGGTCACGCAATTACTCATCCTGACATTAATGCGCCAGATTATGAAATCAAAGGACAAATTCTACACATGGTGACTAATCAATGCCAATTTAGTGGTGCGCCGAAGGAAGATCCAAATGAACATCTTCGTACCTTTAATAGGATCTGCACACTATTTAAAATCCGAGAAGTTGAGGATGAACAGATATATCTCATGTTATTTCCCTGGACTTTAAAGGGAGAAGCCAAAGATTGGTTGGAATCGTTACCTGAAGGGGCGATCTATACATGGGACGTTTTAGTTGAAAAATTTCTTAAACAATTCTTTCCGGCATCCAAAGCCGTAAGACTTCAAGCAGAAATTGTTACGTTCACACAGAAACCAAATGAAACTCTATATGAGGCGTGGACTAGATTTGGAAAGTTATTAAGTGGATGTCCGCAACATGGTTTAGACACCTGTCAAATAGTATAAATATTCTACCAAGGATGCGACATCACTACAAGGAAAGACATCGATATAGCAGCTGGTGGTTCTATTATGAAGAAAACAGAAACGGATGCTTATAAAATTATTGATAACACTGCTTCCCACTCACATGAGTGGCACCAAGAAAAATATATCGTTAGATCATCTAAAGCAGCTAGAGCCGATTCTAGCCATGACTTAGATTCCATTTCAGCAAAGATAGATGCTGTCGAGAGACGAATGGAAAAGATGACTAAAGATATACACTCAATACGAATTAGTTGTGAGCAGTGTGGAGGACCACATTTGACAAAAGATTGTCTTAGTATTGAACTAACAATGGAACAAAGAGAGAATATTTCAAACATAAACCAAAGGCCTGAAAATAATTATCAGAATAGTTATCAACCGCCAAGACCGATTTACAATCAAAACCAGAATTATAACCGAAATATTCCATACAACAACCAACAAGGTCCTAGCAATCAACAACTATCCAATAATACTTACAACCAGCAAAGACCTAATTTTCAAAACAAACCACCACAAACCGATGATAAAAAGCCGAATTTAGAAGATATGATGACGAAGCTAGTTGAAACTCAAACGCAGTTTTTCACATCTCAAAAACAAACCAATGAACAAAATGCTCAAGCATTTTGAAATCAACAAGCTTCTATTCAAAACTTGGAACAAGAAGTAAGTAACCTAGCAAGGTTAATAGGTGAAAGAAAACCGGGAAGTTTACCTTGTGATACAAATGCTAACCCCCGGAATGAAACAGCTAAAGCTATTACAACAAGAAGTGGTACAACACTTAAACCACCTGAAATACCTGTAACTTCTGATGAAGCTATTCCTACTCCGCAAGAACCACAACCTGAACAAGATAAGAAAACAGAACCGGTAGTTGAAAAGGTTAATGAAGATAACACAGTTAAGGCTAAACCTTATGTTAAACCATACCAACCACCACTTCCTTACCCGAGTAAAATGAAAAAAGAGAAACTTGAAGCCAAGCAATCCAAATTCTTGGATATGTTTAAACAGATAAATGTCAATCTTCCTTTCATTGATGTGATTTCAGGAATGCCTAGATATGCTAAATTTCTGAAAGATCTAATCTCAAATAGAAAGAAAATGGAAGAACTCTCGGCCGTTACTATGAATGCTAATTGTTCAGCAGTGCTGTTGAATAAGATACCAGAAAAACTATCTGATCCAGGAAGTTTCACAATTCCATGTTTTCTAGGTAGTCTTAGTTCAATAGAAGCATTGGTAGACTTAGGTGCTAGTATAAATCTAATGCCGTATTCACTATACACTATACTAGACCTTGAAGAATTGAAACCAACACGAATAAGCATACAACTAGCCGATAGATCAATAAAATATCCTAGAGGGATAATGGAGAACATGCTAGTTAAAGTTGGTACTTTAGTATTTCCAGTAGATTTTGTTGTTCTAGACATGGAAGAAGATTCTCAAGTTCCTCTCATATTAGGAAGACCATTCTTAAACACGGCTAAAGCAATGATAGACGTGTTTGGTAAGAAATTGACCCTAAGTATAGAGAACGAGAGTGTTACCTTTTCAGTTGATAGAGCAATGCAACAACCGCAATCTGCAGATGATACATGCTATTATATTCAAACTATAGATTCACATGCAGAATTGTTAGAAGAATTTCCAGAATTACAAGGAACGGGAGAATGTTCTTTAGGAGAAGGAACTGAACCAATTGATGAAGCTGAAATGTTAGCTACACTTATAGCTAATGGATATGAACCAACAACAGAAGAAATTCAAATGCTAAAAGAAGAAGACAGATATCGATACAAATCATCAATAGAAGAACCTCCGAAATTAGAGTTAAAGCCACTTCCAAACTATTTGGAATACGCTTATTTACATGGTGAATCTGAATTACCTGTAATAATATCGTCTTCTCTTACTGAAAATGAGAAATCACAACTCATTTCTGTGTTGAAAGCTCATAAACCAGCCATTGCATGGAAGATTCATGATATTAAAGGACCTGAAGACCAATAGCACCTGAAGACCAAGAGAAAACCACATTCACGTGCCTTTATGGTACTTTTGCTTACAAACGCATGCCATTTGGACTTTGCAATGCCCCTGCAACCTTTCAAAGGTGCATGATGGCGATTTTTCATGACATGATAGAAGAATGCATGGAAGTTTTCATGGATGACTTTTCAGTCTTCGGTGATACATTTGAATCATGTCTAGCTAATCTTGAACGAATGCTTATTAGATGCGAACAATCAAATCTAGTACTTAATTGGGAGAAATGCCATTTCATGGTTAAAAAAGGCATCGTTCTTGGTCATAAAATTTCAAAGGAAGGAATTGAAGTGGACAGAGCTAAAGTAGATGTAATTGCTAAACTTTCACATCCCACCAATGTTAGAGGAGTTAGGAGTTTTCTAGGGCATGCCGGTTTTTACCGACATTTTATAAAAGATTTTTCTAAAATTGCCACTCCTATGAATAAACTCCTAGAAAAGGATGCTCCATTCATCTTTTCAGATGAGTGTATCAAATCTTTTAATATTCTTAAAGAGAAACTCACTAATGCGCCAATCATGATAACACCAAATTGGAATCTACCGTTTGAACTAATGTGCGATGCAAGTGATTTTGCAATGGGAGCCGTTTTAGGATAAAGGATTGAAAAACGATTTCAACCTATATATTATGCTAGTAAGACGTTACAAGGAGCACAAACAAATTACACAACTACTGAAAAAGAACTCCTTGCTATTGTTTTTGCTTTCGACAAATTTCGATCATATCTCGTTCTAGCAAAAACGGTGGTCTATACCGACCATTCTGCTCTTAGATACTTATTTTCGAAACAAGATGCCAAACCTAGATTAATCCGTTGGATCTTACTCTTACAAGAGTTCGATATTGAAATCCGAGATAAAAGAGGAGCAAAAAATCTCGCCGCTGATCATCTTTCTCGTCTTGAAAATCCCGAATTAGAAGTTCTAAATGAATCGGCCATACAAGACAACTTTCCTGATGAATATCTATTGAAGATAGATTATAATGAAATACCATGGTTTGTAGACTATGCAAACTACTTAGTTTGTGGATTCCTTGAAAAAGGATTATCGTACCAAAAACGAAAGAAATTCTTCAGTGATATAAAACACTATTTCTGGGAAGATCCACATTTGTTTAAAAGTTATCCAGATGGAATAATACGCCGATGTGCATTCGGAGATGAAGCTAGTAAAATCTTAAACCATTATCACACAGGACCAACAGGAGGGCATTATAGGCCTCAACTCACAGCAAGAAAAGTTTATGATGCTGGATTCTATTGGCCTACAATTTACAAAGACGCACACCTTCTTTGCAAATCCTGTGATGCATGTCAAAGGGCCAGAAAAATAAGTCAACGTGATGAAATGCTACAAAATGTCATTCAAGTATGTGAAGTATTTGGCATTTGGGGTATTGACTTTATGGGTCCATTTCCAAAATCTCATAATAATCTCTATATTCTCGTAGCCATTGATTATGTATCTAAATGGGCGGAAGCACAAGCTCTCCCAACTAACGATGCACGAGTTGTAGTCAACTTTTTAAAACGTCTTTTTACAAGGTTTGGAACACCGAAAGCTTTAATAAGTGATCGGGGTACTTATTTTTGTAATAATCAACTTGAGAAAGTTCTTAAAAGATATGGAATAACTCATAAAATCTCCACCGCATATCATCCACAAACTAGTGGACAAGTTGAAAATACCAACCGAGCTTTAAATCGTATTCTAGAGAAAATCGTAGGATCAAATCCGAAGGAATGGTCCATTAAATTGGAGGATGCACTCTAGGCTTTTAGAACAGCCTACAAAACTCCAATTGGAACCACACCTTTTAGACTCATTTACGAAAAAGCATGTCATCTTCCAGTAGAAATTGAACATAAAGCATTTTGGGTTTTGAAGACATGTAATCTTGATTTACAAGAAGCTGGACGTCTACGATTGAGTCAACTAAACGAATTAGAAGAATTAAGACATGAAGCATACGAAAATTCGTTAATCTATAAGGAAAGAACGAAGAAATGGCATGATAAAAGAATCAGAAGTTCAAAAGAATTTAAAGAAGGAGACAGAGTTCTTCTTTTCAATTCACGATTCAAGCTATTTCCTGAAAAATTGAAATCAAGATGGTCTGGACAATTCATAGTCAAAAGAGTTTTCCCATACGGAACAATAGAATTAATAAATTCAAATGGGATTGAATTTAAAGTAAATGGTCACAGAGTTAAACACTACATAGATAGTACGATGGAAGTCGACAACGAAGTTAATCACAATTTCGATACCACAGCTAACTAAGTGTGGGGAGAATCAAATCTTTAAAGGATAATATATATTTCTGTTAGAGTTAGATTGTCTGTTTTCGTGTAGTTCTCGAAAATGGAACCCGAATGGTCTTTCCCTAGCAGACCCTAAAGAACTAGTCTTCTCCTCCATTCTGAATTTTTATTTTTTTTAGGTTTTTACGAAATGAAGACTTCCTGTGAATTAAACCATGGTCTAATGTTACACGCTTTGATCACTAAACGAAATAATGACACACTTCCGAGTGATCTAGTATCAGTAATCAGAGAAAGATTGGACGGAGTAAGAAAAGAATCTAGATGCGAAGATAATAAGTTACAATTTGGTAAAGGAAAATCAAAATCCGCAGCGAAAAGAAGAGCACGACACCTTGAAAAATGTCACAAATGCGGAAAATGGTCACATGGAGGTAAATGTTCAAATAATCAAACCTATTCAAATACCAAATTTGTTACTTTATGCAGGGATGGACCGTTCATATGTTTAGAAGAAAAATCATTGAATGCTCGAGGTTACGCCTATGTAGCTATGGAAAACCAATTAAACCGACTATCTTATGAGTGGGATAGATCATATCACTAAGAATACTATCTCACAGGTAAGTCTGTACAGTTTTTATTTTTATTTTTATTTTTAACCTTTTGATAATAAACGCTAATTTGTTCGCTATAAAGTATTAAATTGGTATTGAATAAAATTAGGTTTGGCGACCGAAATTATTGATATCATATAAAAATTTATTATATCACTGCGAAATTTAACGTTTATTCTTAAGGTATAAATATCTTTAATCAATCAACCAAAATATTTCAAAAATTTGTCATGAGTTAAATTAGGTCATGGAACCGAAATTACTTTACCGAAAAGAGGGGCGTATGTTTTTGATAATATTTGATTGATTAAAGTGGGATAAAAAGCCAAAAAGATTTTTAATTTTATTTTTACCATGTTTTAAAATTAATATTTAAAAAATTAAATTAATATTTTGAACTTTATATATTTAAGTTTGTAAATATTTGAAAAATTAATCTTTTTAATATAAGTTTGTATGTATAAAAACAAAAATATAATATAAGTTTGGTGTAAATTTATAATATGAATTTTTAATTAAGTTTAATATGAATTTTTAATTTTATGCATTTTAAATTTAAGTTTGGTGTGAATTTAAAAACAAAAATTTACTTTATTTCGCTAAGTTAAAAATATGATTTTTAAAAATTCGTCGTGAGTTGAAGACTAGGTCGTTGAACCGAAATTTCTTTACCCGAGGGAGGGACGAGAACTTTTATTATCATTATTTTTAATCTTATTGAACTAAAGTATGCAAAAAACATTAAAAACCCCAAAAATCGTTACTTTTACAACCGCGCTTTAAATTGACAAATTATAAAATTTTGTCGAGGGACGGACTAGGACATCGATTCGAAACACCCTCGCTCCTAAAGGAAAACAAATTTTTAAAATTTAATTAATTATAAGTTTTATAAAGTATAAGGTTTTATAAAAATAAATAAATAAATAAATAAATCAGAAATCACTGTAGCCGGGTACCCATACGATCGCATGGGATTCCCACTATCCCTCCATGTGATCGCATGGAGAGTAAAATCAGGCCTGATACATCAGTCGCCTGTTCTGTTCTTCATCCACAAAACACACACACAAACATGAACCAACCCCAAAATCCTCTCTAAAATTCGCCATTTTTCACCGTAATTCGTTATTTTTCTTGCTGTAATCATGCATAGATTCTCATTCTTCATCAAAAAGGTAAAAATTACACCCCTAAACTCATAAAATTGCTAGTTTTTGTGATAATTACCAATATTTTACCTAATGCAATTTTGTTAATTTCTAGTGTAATTAGTGTTAAATTGTTAGTATTTTATGCATGTATAACCTAGATTGATGCTATTTAACATGATTTGAAGCCAAAAACTTCAAAAATTTTAGAAATCTAGGGTTTGTGTTCTTGAGCAATTTGGGGCTTTTTGATATAAACAGGTTATGGCCGATTTTTGTCATGAATTATTACTAATTTGAGTAATGTAACATGTTTAGGTAGTTAAATGATCCAAACATTGATCCTAAAACATGATTTTTAGAGATTAAAGTGGACTTTTTAAGTCCAAAATTCATGAACTTGATTTATTTGATATATTTGACAATTGAAACTTGTTTAATTGTTAGTAATGACTATTTTGACATGTTATTTGAGTTAAATGCTTATGAATTTTGTATACATTTTCATATGTGCTTATTTGAAAAAGTGTAGAATTGAGAAAAATTGTGAAAATGTGTATAAGTTTAATTTTGATTTAACATGTTATTGTGATTGTTTTAAGTTGTTATTTTGATAACACTAATGCATATTTAGATGCACAAATTTTGTGTTTAATTTGTTTTGCAGAAAGCCGATACTGGAGGTTCAGGAGCATCATCATCTAGACGACCAGCACCAGCACCAGAACCAGAACCAGAAATGCAACACGAACAGGAACCACAACAACAGCTTGATCAGCACGTACCTTATTATGATCCGGTACAGTTTGTTGATGAATTCATAGTATTCCCGATGAGGCCGCCAGTAGAATTCCCAACGATTCCTGAGCACACTCTGTATCCTAATCTGAGATTTGATAGGAGATGGAGAGATTACGAGACATATCAAAGGAACAAATTCAAATTGGTAACAAAAAATGCAGAGGTGCCAAGGGTAATCGATTGGGCCCCTTTAGAAACAGTCGATCTAGCTGATCGTGTTAGACAGCTTTTGGTACAAAGGTATGGCAGTTCTTCTTTTACAGATTGGGAACGTCTTTTCACCATTCGTAGACCTGTTTATAAGGAATGGTGTGTTGAGTTGTTGAGTACTGTATCACTTGATACAAATATAGTTAGAATGGATGATAGAAGATTTCTTAGGTTTATCCTTGGCGGTAGGATGTACAGAATGTCCATGCTGGACATGGCCAGGGCTTTACAGATATATACTCCAGGTGAGTTGCTACTACCTGAGTGTACAAACTTGATTCATTATGGTGAAAGGGTAGATAGTAATTTTGACGCTGACGCCATTTGGAGGCGTATGTCACATTTTGATGTTTTTACACGAGCGGGAGGACACTCCTATACACATATTGACAGAGCCGAGCTTCGTATCATTCATAGATTTTTGGCTAACTCGATTACACAGAGAGGTCACAATAAGGAAAAAATGACCTTACATGATTTATTCTACCTAAAGTGTATTCGGGATCCTAGAAGCTTTGTCAATATCCCTTACTGTGTTGCTTTTTATTTATCTAAAATGGTAGAGGGAATGCAGGACGGGAGTATAATAAGAGGAGGTATTTTTGTTACTCTCATTGGAGAGTATTCAGGTGTTGATAGGAACCAAGGGGGTCCATTACAGCTTTGTAGAGAACAGGTTGAGCCCTTAGGATTGAAAGTTTATGTGGGTGCTAAGGTATTGAAAAGTAGACGTAACCAGGCAGTACCCTATGAGGGACCTCATCCACAGGTAGAAAGGGGCTCAGACGAGGAAATGGAGGAAGCGGAAGACATTAGGGATGTCTTTCGAGATGCTATTCTTGACGTCCACGTTCGTATAGAGGAGGAATCAATGACGAACGCGGCCAGACATAGTATGTATGAGCAGTGGAACTCCGAGCGAGTATACGAGGATTATAGGCGATGCCAACATGATAGCTGGTTAGTTCATCAGCACCAAATCATGAGCCAGCTATCATATCAGGTACCAAATAACTATGTACCTACTCGACCTGCTTATTTTCCGCCACACAGCCCTGATATCCGACCACCCTTTAACCGGTATGACTATAACCAAGCCTATCAGGACACCTATAACCAACAATGGAACCCACCTGACGAGATGAACTGGAACCCCTATCCAGACTGATTTGGTTCCATTTGGTTATTTTTATGATTTTTTTTTATGTTTTTATCTTTTGACTTTTTCATGTTTAAACTTATGTTATTGGATATATTTGTGTAATTTTTATCATTTTTATTATTATTGTGTACTAATATTTCACATTTAGGATTTGAAAGTGGGATATTAAGTCCCATTTCAAATTGCCATGCATGTTTATATTTGTATGTTTGTATATTGTAAATTGTACAAAACAGGGTAAAACAGCGCATTTTCAAAGACTGGCATTAAGTTCAGCAAAAGTTACTAATTTTGACGACAAGATGACAAATAAATGTGTTGTAACAACAGACGGAATGAACAAATGATATGTACCATTTATCATTCAGCAAACAAACGCCAATATGTTTGGAAACTATGGTAAAATTTAATCATTTCTACGCTAATCACCCTCAATAATTTAAATTGTTACTGATTTCTTGCAAATGAGGGCATTGCAAGATCTTAAGTGTGGGAAGGGGTTAAATTCTTTCGGATTTTTAAAATTTTTACTTTAAACACTTGGTTACCATTAGAAATACTAGTAAAGCAGTAGTTGTATTAGAATCTAGTGCTCTCTGATAATAAAGAAAACAGCTCTAGTCTTATATACTGACTACCCAATTCTAGTAAAATTTTCAAAATTTTCAATTAAATGAATTCAAAATCATGTTTATACATATTTATGAACGATAAAACTAGGTGTTAACACCGAAATTATTGTTACCTTGGAAAGGACATAAATTGAGAAACAAACCAAAATGTTAGAATTCATTTAAGAATGGAATAGAGGAGAACAAAAAGGAAAAATAAAAGCCAAGTGTGGAAAAATTCTCCAAGTTATTCAAAACATATATCACATATTTTTGTACAAATAACTGAAAAACACTTTTGTTTTGGACTAAACTAAAAAGTTTTACCCGATGAAAAAAAAGAAAAGATGGATCTACACGATGAATCAATTCCATCATTAAAAGGAAGTAAAGTCTTCCGAAAAAGAAACGCGCTTCTTGATTTAAGTCATGAAGTTGTCATCCAGACCAGCTGTAGGTTGACGAAAAATCTAGAAAAGTCATCACTAAAATCAGCAGGAAATCCACGGACCTCAGCATCAAACAGGGTCGCCAAGTGGTCAGATTTATCCTAACCATGAGAAGGATTTATCTCGTACAATGGGGGGCACCATGCAAATTAGCTTGATAAGACTAATGAATCAGATCCCCAGAAAGGATAATCTCCTAAAAGATCAAAAATCAGCTTTTAAGACTGATATTACTCAATCCTTGAGATTGACCTTAAAGATCGAGAATTACAAACTCATGAAATTCGATGATATCTAAACTCGAGCTTGAACGAGAAAATATTTTGATTAAAAATTACAAACCGATTTGTTTTCTAAAAACCCATTTTCAATGCGTTCATTACCGTTGAACGTAAAATCCTAGGAATTCACCTGAAATTCATTAGGTTACCTGAACCAAATCGGGTGTCAACCGTAAGAACGGTGGTTGCATAGCATGGTCAAAGACAGGACCTTGTGCCAGACCGAAAAATCATAAGGGTGAGCTTTATTATTGCTCCTACCAAGGATAGTAATTGTGTCCGACACGTTATAGACCATAATTAAAAGCATGTCAGGGGACATTGCCTTAACAGTTGCTTGTTCAACGCTTTCCTTTACAACCGGACGGTAGTTTACCGAAAGGTAATATTCGGAACAAGTATACTGGACGTGTTGCTTTCCCAATTCAAAGTTAGCAAGTGGGTGACACAAAACCGCAAGTTTTGAGCTAAAATTTACAAATCTGAAACCCACCAAACCTACAAAAATATTTTGCAAACACCGATGAAGGGTTATTCCGGAAAACTTATCTAGGGTAAAAACTAGATTTAATTTTCAAAAGATTAAATGTTTTCATAAAGATCCAATTTCCTTAAAGGATCTAAATTTTTATAATCATGTGGGACTGTAAACCATATCGTTACTACCATTGTTTATACCGCCATATAGAAATCACTGATGTACAAAGTGTGAAGAATAAAGAAGTGATTCTAGTATTTCAAAACGATATTGCTTGAGGACAAGCAACGCTCAAGTGTGGGAATATCTGATAATGCTAAAAACGAACATATATTTCATAGCATTATCCCTCAAGAAAGACAAGCTTTTAGTTGCAATTTTTCTATTTACAAGTGATATTCGTTTAAATAATAAAAGGTGAAGACAAAAGACAGATTTGACGAATTGAAGACGCAAACGACCAAAAAGCTCAAAAGTACAAAATACAATCAAAGAGGTTCCAATTATTGATAAGAAACATCTCAAAATTACAAGAGTACAAGATTCAAAACGCAAAGTACAAGATATTAAATTATCCGCAAGGACGTTCGAAAATCCGGAACCGGGATCAGAGTCAAATCTCAACGCTCGACGCAACGGACTAAAAATTTCAAGTCAACTATGTACATGAATATAATATAATATATAATTAATTCTTAAAATTAATATATATATTATATTATATTTAAATGAACGTCGGCAGAAGAAAACAACCAAATTTGGCTCTCCCCAGCTGGCCATGCGATTGCATGGCCTTGAAGGGTAAAGCTCATGCGATCGCATGAGCATCTTTTCCAGATCACAGGCCTATAAAAATCGAGCTTTGGTGTAACACAAAACACATCTTTTTCTATCTCTCAATATATCTATACGTAATATTTATATTTATATTTTAATTTTAATTTTAATTTTAATTTTAATTTTAAATCCTAATAATAAGGGTATGTTAGCGAATGTTGTAAGGGTGTAAGTCAAAATTCTGTCCGTGTAACGCTACGCTATTTTTAATCATTGTAAGTTATGTTCAACCTTTTTACATTAATGTCTCGTAACTAAGTTGTTATTATGCTTATTTAAAACGAAGTAATCATGATGTTGGGCTAATTACTAAAATTGGGTAATTGGGCTTTGTACCATAATTGGGGTTTGGACAAAAGAACGACACTTGTGGAAATTAGACTATGGGCTATTAATGGGCTTTATATTTGTTTAACTAAATGATAGTTTGTTAATTTTAATATAAAGATTTACAATTGAACGTCCCTATAAATAACCATTTACACTCGATCGGACACGATGGGCGGGGTATTTATATGTACGAATAATCGTTCATTTAACCGGACACGGGAATGGATTAATAGCCACTAGAATTATTAAAACAGGGGTGAAATTATGTACAAGGATACTTGGCATAATTGATAACAAAGTATTATAACCTTGGGTTACACACAGTCGACATCCTGGTGTAATTATTAAACAAAGTAATAAAAACTTGTTACAGTTTAAGTCCCAATTAGTTGGAATATTTAACTTCGGGTATAAGGATAATTTGACGAGGACACTCGCACTTTATATTTATGACTGATGGACTGTTATGGACAAAAACCAGACGGACATATTAAATAATCCAGGACAAAGGACAATTAACCCATGGGCATAAAACTAAAATCAACACGTCAAACATCATGATTACGGAAGTTTAAATAAGCATAATTCTTTTATTTCATATTTAATTTCCTTTATTTTATATTTAATTGCACTTCTAATTATCGCACTTTTATTTATTGTTATTGTATTTAATTGCACTTTTAATTATCGTAATTTTTAATTATCGCAATTTTATTTTATTGCACTTTTATTTATCGCAATTTCATTATCATTATTTACTTTACGCTTTAAATTAAGTCTTGTATTTATTTTTAATATTTTACATTTGGTTTTAACTGCGATTAAAGTTTTAAAATCGACAAACTGGTCATTAAACGGTAAACCCCCCCCCCCCTTTATAATAATAATAATATTACTTATATATATATTTGTATTTTTATAAAACAAAACTAATATAGCGTTAAGATTTGTTTAAAAGATTCCCCGTGGACGAACCGGACTTACTAAAAACTACACTATTGTACGATTAGGTACACTGCCTATAAGTGTTGTAGCAAGGTTTAAGTATATCCATTCTATAAATAAATAAATATCTTGTGTAAAATTGTATCGTATTTAATAGTATTTCCTAGTAAAATATAAAGCTATTTTATATACACCTCGCATAACATCAATCATGATGGTATTTAGTTCATGTTTAGGATAGTGAAAAGAAACAGAAAATTTTGGTAGTCGTTGCTTTGGATTGTAACCGAAACAAACGCATAACGATGATTGTTTTCATGGTCTTGTAGTGGGTTTATGGTGGGTTGTCGTCCACGATGGGTGGTGAACGATTGTTTAGTGGTAGCGGTTTAACTTTGGTTAATGGTGGTGATGGTTCCAATTAAGGTGATGAAGTGGTTTAATAGAGTTTCGATCGAGCCAATAAACATGTAACATATTTTTAACGATCAAATAAGGTGATGGTTTGATCGCACAGAAAGAAGTTAGTAGCAAGTAATAAATAGGAACATAGATCATAAGTTGGTGATATAGGTGATATGGTTTGTTTGGTGGTTTGTGTTTTGTGTATGTAATGGACATGTATATGTATATAATTATGATATAGATAGATAAATTTAGTTAAGATAGATAGAGACAGATAATCATAACAATCATAGCAACAGGTATCAAAAGTAGAATGGAAAAGGTGTTTTGTTGTAATCGAATAATCCTCTAAAAATAGCTGTCACATGTGATTTAGTGGGAGACAAGAAAGATTCATTCAGAAAAGAAATAAGAGTAGATGGAATTGAAAATTGATTTCGTAGATATCTATATCCATAAATTTTATTTGATTAATATTAATAACTAATAATAAATATATTAATAATGATGTTGATAATATTATTATTAATAATAAATACTAATAATAATAATAGAAATAATAATAATATTAATAATATTGTTAGTGATAATGATAATAAGTTGTATCTTAATAATAACAATAATTAATAATAAATTTTAACAATCTTAATAGAAATAATAATTTTATTAATAATACCAATGATAAAATAAAACAATAATAATAATGTTAATACTTAATAATAATAATTTTTAATATAACAAAATAATATTACCACATAACTATTTATATGAAATGAATTATTTTAAATTTCATATACACATAATTATTTACAATTAATTGTTCGTGAATCGTCGAAAGTAGTCGAAGAGTAATTGCATATATGAAAACAGTTCAAAAATTTTGAGACTCAACTTTACAGACTTTGCTTATCGTGTCGGAATTATATAAAGATTAAAGTTTAAATTTGATCGGAAATTTCCGGGTCATCACATGTGACAGTCTTGGACGAGAGCGTAATGGCGATCCATCAATTCGCTCATATCCGCCTCAATTTGCGTCTTCTCCAAAAGAGCAACCCCTAACTTGAGCTACAAATCGTCTCTTTTAGAGTTAGACTTTTCCAACACTTCGCGAAGATGCTGATTTTCCTCTCGCAGTGCTCGCACCTCATCCGCTGCATCTACGCCCGCATTATCACCTGAACCCCCACTGGTTTGGCGATCGCTCTGGGGGAAGTATAGGCAGAATTCGATGGGGCTGCTTCCTCATTATCATCATCATCGTCATCTGAAAAAGACAAAAATATATTAAATAAGTAAACCACGATAAAGAAACCAAACACGCAATCAAAATTTTACCAGGCATTTTGCGCTTTGAAGGTGATGATGGTTTATAAATAAAATGAGGAACGAATGGCACAAACATGTCATTGAATTACTTGGGTGTCAGTTTTTGCTTACCAACATAAAAGGGTGACGATTAGATGACCCCACTTCAGCAGACTCGCGCGTACGTAAAGAACTACCGAGCGCACCAGATGAGCGTGCGCGGCCAGAAGTTTTGTGCAATGGAGCATTTGAGGCAGCTACGTACGCCAGCCTCTCTGTCTTAAGATACTGATAGTGCTCCAAATGAACATATATTTAGGCGCAATATCCTTCCAATATGTAAAGTTTTCAGTTGCAATTGTTCTATTTTCAAGTAATGTTCATTTAAATAAATAAGTGCGAAGACAAAAGAAGAAAATGAAGATTTGAAGACTTAAATGGTCAAAAACGCTCAACGTTCAAGTGATACTCCAAGATGTACAAGTTCCTTAATGCATAAATGTAAGTGTACAAGTCAACAAGCATAAAGTACAATCAACCTAAACAAGTAATCCAAATTTCAAAGTACAACAAACTTTCAAGCTATATCAAACTTTCAATCTACAATTCAAAATGGGATAGTGCTTTTCATCTACTATAAATACAACACCAAAACTCAATTCAAAACACAACTTCACAATCAATTCTATCAATCTTTCTCTGTAGTAATAATTAGTAGTATAGATTAGTAGTATATTAGTTAGTTTGGGTTATTGTAATGCTTGAGTTACGGGTTCAAAAGTCGAAGTTCTATCTTGTAACACTCTGCGATTAATAATCACTGTAAGCTATGTTCTTTCTTTTTAAATTAATGTCTCGTAACTAAGTTATTATTATGCTTATTGAGCCAAAGTAATCGTGATGTTAGACTAAATATTAAGACGGGGTTATTGAATTTTGTACCATAATTAAGGTTTGGACAAAGACCGACACCTGTGAATATTGGACTATAGACTATTATTAGATAGGGGTATTGTCTAATCGAGTGACAACTCATTGGATTCTGTCGAACCTATCTTCAAATTAATTAACCTAATAATTAATAATGATTATGATTGTCCTATTTAGTGACGTTTATACGAAATCTTTTACAATCATTTAATTAATTATTCAGGTTGGGTAATTGATTATTCAAACTGATCAAGTGGATAAATTAATATTCATATATAATTAAAACAGGGGTGGATTACATACAGTGACAACTGGTGTAATTGTTGACAGAAGTGAAAACCGCGTCACAGTTTAAATCCTTAATTAGTTGGAATATTTGACTTCGGGTATAAGGGTAATTTGACGAGGACAATCGCACTTTATAATTATAACCGATGGACTATTATGGGCTGAAATATCCCGTTCATATTGATTATAAACGTTCCATATTAATTGATTTCGTTACGAGGTTTTGACCTCTATATGAGATGTTTTTCAAAAGACTGCATTCAATTTTTAAAAAGAACCATAACTTTTTAAATATTACAACGATTATCAAATAATGATAATCTAAAATGTAGCGTTTTCACAAGACCATTACATAATGGTTCACAATAATATTACACAACAACATATGTCTTCGAATGCAGTTTTTAACAATATTAAACAAGCATGGACTCCAAATCTTGTCCTTATTTTAGTATGCAACAGCGGAAGCTCTTAATAATCACCTGAGAATAAACATGCTTAAAACGTCAACAAAAATGTTGGTGAGTTATAGGTTTAACCTATATATTATCAAATCATAATTTTAGACCACAAGTTTTCATCTTTTAATAACATACAATCTGTATAAAAATCATTCATATGTTGAACACCTGGTAACCGACATTAACAAAATGCATATAGAATATCCCCAAACAGAAATCCATCTGTATAAATAACTCAAAGTACTAAAGCATACCATTTTCCAGTATGGGGGAGTTAGTGCTCGTAGATCTACCTTTAGGATTCGCGTCAATTAGGGTGTCTGTTCCCTAATTCTTAGGCTACCAAGCTAAAAGGGTGATATTCGGTATTCATAATCCAACATAGAATGTAATTTCAAGCACTTGTGTCTATTTTGTAAAACATTTATAAAACTGCATGTATTCTCATCCCAAAAAATATTAGATTTAAAAGTGGGACTATAACTCACTTTCACAGATTTTACTTCGTCGAAAGATAAGACTTGGCCACTGGTCGATTCACGAACCTATAACAATATGTACATATATATCAAAGTATGATTGAAATATATTTACAACATTTTTATTACATTTTAATGTTTTAAGTTTATTCAGTTAGCTGTCCTCATTAGTAACCTACAACTAGTTGTCCACAGTTAGATGTACAGAAATAAATAAATACATATTATCTTGAATCAATCCACGACCCAGTGTATACATGCCTCAGGCTAGATCACAACTCAAAGTATATATATTTTTGGAATCAACCTCAACCCTGTATAGCTAACTCCAACATTACTGCATATAGAGTGTCTATGGTTGTTCCAAATAATATATATACATGGATCGATATGATATGTCAAAACATTGTATACGTGTCTATGGTATCCCAAGATTACATAATATGTTAGAATATATGTATAATACAATATAAGTTAGCTAGAATATGATTAATATAAATTTGTTATAAAATTTTCTTAGTTACAACAAGTAAAATTTTCCAATCTTGTTTTACCCATAACTTCTTCGTTTTAAATCCGTTTTGAGTGAATCAAGTTTCTATGGTTTCATATTGAACTTAAGTTTATGAATATAAACATAAAAAGTATAAGTTTATAGTTGGAAATATAGGTTACATGTCATTTACTAAAGAGGTAGTCATTTCCGTCGAAAGAACGACATCTTGATGACTATTTTGAAAAATATACTTTTACTTTGAGTTTAACCATGATTTTTGGATATAGTTTCATGTTCATAAGAAAAATAATTTTCCCAGAAGAAAAACTTTTAAATCAAAGTTATCATAGTTTTTAATAAACTAACCCAAAACAGCACGTGGTGTTACTACGACGGTGTATGTCTGGTTTTAAGGTGTTTTTCGTGTTTTCAGGTTTTAAATCGTTAAGTTAGCATATCATATAGATATAGAACACGTGTTTAGTTGATTTTAAAAGTCAAGTTAGAAGGATTAACTTTTGTTTGCGAACAAGTTTAGAATTAACTAAACTATGTTCTAGTGATTACAAGTTTAAACCTTCGAATAAGATAGCTTTATATGTATGAATTGAATGATGTTATGAACATCATTACTACCTCAAGTTTTGTGGATAAACCTACTGGAAAAGATAAAAATGGATCTAGCTTCAAAGGATCCTTGGATGGCTTGACAGTTCTTGAAGCAGAATCATGACATGAAAACAAGTTCAAGTAAGATCATCACTCGAAATAAGATTGTTATAGTTATAGAAATTGAACCAAAGTTTGAATATGAGTATTATCTTACTGTAAATAAGAAAGATTTCTTGAGATTGGATGATCACTTGAAATGAATTTGCAAGATTGGAAGTAAGCAAGCAAGTTTGAAAGATTTCTTGAAGTGTTCTTGAATGGTTGTTTTTATGAAGATTAAAGCTTGTGATTGAAGCTAAAAGATGGTGAAAATGCTTGGAGATGATCAAGTATGATGTTAGGAGTATTTTGAGAGAGAATTTGGAGTGTAAGTATGAGAAAATGGAATGGAAAAATGAGATGAAATCATAAAAACGAATTTACTTGTTATAAAGAAAAAAAAAGATCCTTAAGTTTGTTTTTAGCTCATTAGTCATACAAGTTGTTAAATAATGATTCCACATGTTTTTGACTCTAAGATGGCTGCTAAGAATGAATAATTAAAGGTGTATATATCAATAGTAAATTGATAAGGCTAAAAAGGAACATATATTTCATAGCAAAATCCCCCAAGAAAGACAAGATTTTAGTTGCAATTGTTCCATTTTCAAGTGATATTCGTTTATATTAAATAAGTGCGAAGACAAAAGGCGAAAACGACGAATTAAAGACACAAAGGTCCAAAAAGCTCAAATATACAAGATACAAATAAAAAGGTTCAAATTATTGATGAAGAACGTCTAAAAATGACAAGAGTACAAGTTGCGGAACGCAAAGTACACGATATAAAATAGTACGAAAGGACGTCCGAAAATCCGGAACCGGGACCCGAGCCAAGAAGAAACGCCCGATGCAATGGACCAAAAATATCTAGTCTACTATGCACATAAATATAATATAATATATAAATAATTATTAAAATTATTTATATTTTATATATATTTAATAAATATGTCGACGAACAAGAAGACAAAAGATATGTGAGCTGTCCAGCGTGGCCATGCGAGTCGCATGGCAAATAGGCATAAACCCATGCGAGTCGCATGGCAGTAAAAATCTGGCCAAATGCCTATAAAAAGGCAGTTTATGCACGAACTCAAACACATCTTTTTCTTTTCCTTCTCTGTAAACATATAACATAAATAAATAATTATAATTTTAATTATAATTTTAATAATTATGATTTAGTTTAGTATTGTAACAAATGATTTACGGGTTTTAAGTCAAGACTCTGCCCGTGTAATACTACGATATTAATACCCACTGTAAGTTATGTCTTTCCTTTTTAATTTAATGTCTCGTAGCTAAGTTATTATTATGCTTATTTAAAACGAAGTAATCATGATGTTGGGCTAATTACTAAAATTGGGTAATTGGGCTTTGTACCATAATTAAGGTTTGGGCAAAAGACCGACACTTGTGGAAATTGGACTATTGACTATTAATAGATGGGGGGTATTGTCTAATTGAGTGACAACTCATTGGAGTCTGTCGAACCTATCTTCAAATTAATTATCCTAATAATTAATAATGATTATGGTTGTCCTATTTAGTGACGTTCATATGGAATCTATTATAATCATTTAATTAATTATTCGGGTTGGGTAATTGATTATTCAAACTGATCAAGTGGGTAAATTAATATTCATATCTAATCAAAACAGGGGTAGATTACATACAGTGATAACTGGTGTAATTGTTGACAGAAGTGATAACTGCGTCACAGTTTAAATCCTTAATTAGTTGGAATATTTGACTTCGGGTATAAGGGTAATTTGACGAGGACACTCGCACTTTATATTTATGACCGATGGACTATTATGGACAAAAACCAGATAGACGTATCAAATAAACCAGGACAAAGGACAATTAACCCATGGTAATAAATTAAAATCAACACGTCAAATATCATGATTACGGAAGTTTAAATAAGCATAATTCTTTTATTATATTTCTCATCGTATCTTTATTTACTGTCATTTTATTACTCGCAATTTTATTTACTGTCATTTTATTTATTGTCATTATTTTACGCACTTTAATTATCGTCATTTATCTTTGCGCTTAAAATATAGAATCGACAAACCGGTCATTAAACGGTAAAACCCCCTTTTATAATAATATTACTACTTATATATATATATATATATATATATATATATATATATATATATTTATATAAATATAGTTTTATAAAAATATAGTACGTAATCACTAGCTCCCTGTGGAACGAACCGGACTTACTAAAAACTACACTACTCTACGATTAGGTACACTGCCTATAGTGTTGTAGCAAGGTTTAGGTATATCCCATCCGTAAATTAATAAAACTTGTGTCATATTTTGTAGTATTTCCTAGTAAAAATAATACTATTTCGTACCCTCACGCTACATCATCAAGTTTTTGGCGCCGCTGCCGGGGAGCACTAAAACGCTATATTTTTAATTTATATTTGCAAAAAAAAAAAAAAAAAAAACGTAAAAAAAAAAACGTAAAAAAAAAAAAAAAATTATAAAAAAATATATTTTTAAGATTTTGTCTATAAAAAAAAAAAATTTTTTTTAGTTTTATTACCTTTAGATTTTTAGACTATATTCGCAACTTTTAGTATTAAGTTTAGTTTTGCCATAGTTATTTTTACTTCTAGAATTTTTAGTTTTGCCGTAAAATCCCTTAAGTGCTTTTTCTTTAGACTAAGATTTAGGTGCCTTAAAATTTTGCGACGCCATTTTTCGTGCTATTTTCTTATTTCGTATTTTTCGACGCCTTTTACCTATGTATCAATTACAATTCCAATTAGTGATCTCCATTTGTAGCTTTAATTTTAAGATAGTGATCGTTATAAGGTTGGATTAACCGCGTGTTTACAAACCACTCTTCGTCTTTTTCATTTTTCGACACTTTTCGACGCGCAATCTTTTTCTCTCTTATTTCTCGCCATTCTAGTTTTTAGGACTTAGAATTTTTTCTACTTCTTCTCTAAATTTCTTAAAATTACGAAAATTTATTTTAAGTGGTTAAATTGATAGACATCAAAATTTTCTGGTTCGTAGTAATAGTTGGATTTGTACGTGGACCGGGTTATTGGAGCCAAACAGTACTCAATTATATTGAGACCAAACGAATCCTGCCCCTCTTCTGCATCTTTTGGCTATTCGAAACGTGGGCAAAATCAGAAAAGTCTATTAATTGGATAACTTATTATAATTTTTCTTTCCTTTTTAAAAACTAATAGGATATTCAGTGAATGCACCGAGCAAAACGTTCACCACCTTTCATACGTTCACCACCTGTAACTCGATCAAGACATCTAGCAAATATTGTCGCCGTTGATTTTTCTTTAGAATCGTCATCTAGTCGAACAAGAACTCCAACTCAAATTTCCGATAATCCATCTTTTGAACCCGACTTCACAATTAAGAACCCGGAGCATATTCAAGGACAATTCCAAGATCCTGAACCACTAATTATTCCTCCTGAACCACAAACCGTTAAATTAGAGTCCTCTAGTGATTCGTATTCAACAAATTCAATTATGGAAGTAACGGAACCTCTAAGTATGGAAGATCGAATGAGAGCCACACGCACGGGCCAAGGTCACGCCATTATTAAGCCAGAAGTTAATGCGCCAGATTATGAAATCAAAGGACAAATTCTACACATGGTAACTAACCAATGCCAATTCAGTGGTGCACCGAATGAAGATCCTAACGAACACCTTCGTACGTTTAAAAGAATTTGTACACTATTCAAAATCCGAGAAGTGGAAGATGAGCAGATCTATCTCATGTTGTTTCCCTGGACTTTAAAGGGAGAAGCCAAATATTGGTTAGAATCGTTACCTGAAGGGGCGATTGACACATGGGATGTTTTAGTTGAAAAATTTCTTAAACAATTCTTTCCGGCATCTAAAGCCGTGAGACTTCAAGGAGAAATTGTTACGTTCGCGCAAAAGCCAAATGAAACATTATATGAGGCGTGGATAAGATTCGGAAGGATGTTGAGAGGATGTCCTCAACACGGTTTAGACACTTACCAAATAGTACAAATATTCTACCAAGGTGTCAACGTTGCTACAGGAAAAGACATCGACATAACAGCTGGTGGTTCCATCATGAAGAAAACCGCAACTGAAGCTTACAAAATTATTGATAATACAGCCTCCCACTCGCATGAGTGGCACCAAGAAAAAGATATTTTTCGTTCATCTAAAGTGGCTAGAGCCGATTCAAGCCATGACTTTGATTCCGTTTTCGCAAAAATAGATGCTTTCGAAAGACGAATGGAAAAGATGAATAAAGATATTCACGCAATACGAATCAGTTGTGAGCAATGCGGTGGACCACACTTATTGAAAGATTGTCACATTGAACCAACGATGGAACAACGAGAGAATGTTTCCTATATGAACCAAAGGCCGGGAAATAATTATCAAAATAATTATCAACCGCCAAGGCTAAACTTAAATCGAAATCAAAACATTCTTTACAATCCAAAAGGACCCGAAAATAACTGGTATAACCAACAAGGTCCGAATAACCAACCGACTCAAAACAACACTTTCAATCAACAAAGACCTAGCTTGTATAAACCACCACAACAACCCGAAGAGAAAAAGCCAAATCTAGAAGAAATGATGGCAAAGCTGATTGAATCTCAAACACAATTCATTACATCTCAAACCCAAACGAACGAGAGATTTGATCAGTCATTAAGAACTCAACAAGCTTCCATTTTGAATCTAGAAAAACACGTAGGTACTCTTGCTAGCATGATGAGTGAGAGGGAACAAGGAAAGCTACCGAGTAATACTGAAGTAAATCCTCGGAATGAGAATGTTAATATGGTTTCAACGAATTCTGAAAAACCAGCACCAGAAGATGGGAAGGTTTTAGATGAGAGTAACAATGAAGAAGTTACACCACCACCACCCGAGTATGTAAAGCCAATGGTGGCACCATACAAACCACCCATCCCGTTTCCAAGAAAAGGAGTTGAGTATGAGCAAGTGATAGGTAATAAAGATTGTGATACCTCTGGAAAGAAGAAGAAGAAGAAAAAGAATAAGAAAGTACAAGAAACAAAAGCCGTAGAAGTAAACCCGGTGAATACAGTTCCACCAAAACCTCCACCTAGGGTAGGTGATCCGGGTGAATTTATTGTTCCTTGTCTACTTAGTGATTGTGTCATGTATGATGCACTAGCAGATTTAGGTGCAAGTGTGAGTGTTATGCCTCTTTCCTTATATAAGAGATTAGGTGTAGGTAAGTTAAGTCCAACGGATATGAGTGTTCGACTATTTGATCAAACCATTAAGCACCCAGTTGGAATTGCTGACAACCTACCCATTCAAGTAGGTAATTTAACCTTTCTAGTCGAATTCATTGTCATTGACATAGAAGAGGACCCAAACATTCCTCTAATTTTAGGTCGACCATTCTTTGCGTCTACCGGGGCGTTATTTGATGTAGGAAATGGAAGAATGACACTTAGTAGTGGTAACAAATCGATCACCTTTATGATTCGAAAGTCTAAATCTCCACCAACCAAAACCATTGAACCAGCAAAAACGATTGGTAACAACCATGTTGTTTTACCAACTCCAACGGTAGTGCTTAATAATAATGAAACGCCTAAGTGTGGGGAAAATGAAGTAACACCTAATGATGACATGATAACAAAGAACCCCGTTGTTGATACGAAATTAAATGATCTCGTTATTAATAGTTCAATGAAGAAACTTATTAAACGGATTCGCGATGCTAGAACCAAGGGGAACTTTAAGTTATGTAACCGGTTAGTATCCAATCTATCACCTAAAGAAAAGGAGAAACTAGTTGAAATTGTGGATATTACACAGGAATCCGATCAATGGCTTAAAGAAAAAGTCACGGATATGCAAGTTGATTATGGACCAAGAGAAATTAACGATGAAGTTAATCACAATTTTGACACCACGGCTACCTAAGTGTGGGGAGATTCAAATGTTCTAAAAAGAAAATGCTATCTAGAGTTAGTTGTTCTGTTCTCGTGTAGTTCCGAGAATGGAACCCGATTGGTCTTTTCCGCTAGCAGACACTAAAGAACTAGTTTTCTCCCTCCATTCTGAATTTTTGTTTTGTAGGTTTTTTTTTATGAAATTAATATGCATTTTAATTTAAGTTTTTAAAAACAAAATTTACTTTAATTCATTAAGTTGAAAAAATGATTTCTAAAATTCGTCGTGAGTTGAAGACTAGGTCATTAAGCCGAAATTACTTTACCCGAGGGCGGGGCGACAAATTTTGTTATCATTATTTTTAATTTTATTGATTTAAAGTATGCCAAAAATATTATACTTTATAAATTTTTGAAAAGTGGGGTTATAAACCAAACTTCAAAAAAATATATATATATATATGTTTGTATTTTATCTTATGTACAAAACAGGGTAAAACAATGCACTTTCAAAGACTGTCATTAAAGTTCAGCAAAAGGTACTAATTTTGACGACAAGACGCAAAACAACAAATATGATATAACAAATGAAGGAATGAACGATGAGGCGCCATCTATCATTCGACGAGCTTTGTAATTACAAACTCGGTATTTTTAATCACTTTTCTACGCTAATCACCCTCATGAATTTAAATTATAGTCTGATTTCATGCAAATGAGGGCATTGCATGATCTTAAGTGTGGGGAAGGGTTATAAATTCTCTCAGATTTATACTTGGTTTATTTGCCAAATTTTGTGAAAATTTGAAAATTTTTTAATTAAATGAAGTCAAAATCATGTTTATACATATTTATGAACGGTGAAAACTAGGTGATAATACCGAAATTATCGTTACATCGGAAAGGACATAAATTGAGAAACAACCTAAAATGCTTGAATTCATTTAAAATGGAATAAAGGAGAATAAAAAGGCAAAGAAAGAAACTAAGTGTGAGGAGAATGTACCAAGTTATTCAATTAAAAACTATCTATCACATATCTTTGTACAAGATTATTGCAGGTACTTTTGTTTTGGATGATACTAATCAGTTTTACCCGGTTTACTGTAATATATTTGAAAGAAAGATGGATCTACACGATGAATCAATTCCATCATTAAAAGGAAGTAAAGTCTTCCGAAAAAGACACGCGCTTCTTGATTTAGGTCATGAAGTTGTCGTCCAGACCAGCTGTAGGTTGACGAAAAATCTAGAAAAGTCATCTCTAAAATCAGCAGGAAATCCACGGACCTCAGCATCAAACAGGGTCGCCAAGTGGTCAGATTTATCCTAACCATGAGAAGGATTTATCTCGTACAATGGGGGGCGCCATGCAAATTAGCTTGATAAGACTAATGAATTAGATCCCCAGAAAGGATAATCTCCTTAAAGATTAAAAATCAGCTTTTAAGCCTGATATTACTCAATCCTTGAGATTGACCTTAAAGATTGAAAATTCAAACTCATGGAATTCGATGATATCTAAACTCGAGCTTGAACGAGAAAATATTTTGATCAAAATTAAAACCGATTTGTTTTCTGAAAATCCATTTTCAATGCGTTCATTACCATTGAACGTAAAATCCTGGGAATTCAACAGAATTCATTAGGTCACCTGAACCAAATCGGGTGTCAACCGTAAGAACGGTGGTTGCATAGCATGGTCGGAGACAGGACCTTGTGCCAGACCGAAAAATCATAGGATGATCTTTACTATTGCTCCTACCAAGGATAGTACTAGCATCCGACACGTAATTAGACCATGAACAAATGCATGTCATTAGACATTGCCTTAACAGTTTCTTGTTCATCGCTTTCCTTTACAACCGGACGGTAGTTTACTGAAAGGTAATATACGGAACAAGTAAACTGGATGTGTGCTTTCCGATACCGGGATAGCAGTGGATTACACGAACCTAAATGTTTTTAGCCAAAATATTGATCCACAAATATATTTTGCAACACCGATGGTGGGTCAAATCAGAAAACTTGTCTAGGGTAAAATCTAGCTTGAATTTTTAAAAGATCAAATGTTTTCATAAAGATCCAATTTCCTAAAGGATCTACATTTTTATAATCATGTGGGACTGTAAACCGCCTTTTAAATGTGCACTTTGCTTTGGAAACCGAAAGTAAATCAGCTATTTGATTGCAAGTGTCGTTGACCTAAACCCAAGGCAACTGTGGATGACACACCCACCTTTAACCATGGTTCTATTGTTAATATCATTGTTTATACCGCTCTATCAAAATCACTGATGTACAAAGTGTGAAGAATAAAGAAGTGATTCGTGTGATGTATTATATTATTTCAAGACTGTATTGCTTGAGGACAAGCAACGCTCAAGTGTGGGGATATTGATAAGGCTAAAAAGGAACATATATTTCATAGCAAAATCCCCCAAGAAAGACAAGATTTTAGTTGCAATTGTTCCATTTTCAAGTGATATTCGTTTATATTAAATAAGTGCGAAGACAAAAGGCGAAAACGACGAATTAAAGACACAAAGGTCCAAAAAGCTCAAATATACAAGATACAAATAAAAAGGTTCAAATTATTGATGAAGAACGTCTAAAAATGACAAGAGTACAAGTTGCGGAACGCAAAGTACACGATATAAAATAGTACGAAAGGACGTCCGAAAATCCGGAACCGGGACCCGAGCCAAGAAGAAACGCCCGACGCAATGGACCAAAAATATCTAGTCTACTATGCACATAAATATAATATAATATATAAATAATTATTAAAATTATTTATATTTTATATATATTTAATAAATATGTCGACGAACAAGAAGACAAAAGATATGTGAGCTGTCCAGCGTGGCCATGCGAGTCGCATGGCAAATAGGCATAAACCCATGCGAGTCGCATGGCAGTAAAAATCTGGTCAAATGCCTATAAAAAGGCAGTTTATGCACGAACTCAAACACATCTTTTTCTTTTCCTTCTCTGTAAACATATAACATAAATAAATAATTATAATTTTAATTATAATTTTAATAATTATGATTTAGTTTAGTATTGTAACAAATGATTTACGGGTTTTAAGTCAAGACTCTGCCCGTGTAATACTACGATATTAATACCCACTGTAAGTTATGTCTTTCCTTTTTAATTTAATGTCTCGTAGCTAAGTTATTATTATGCTTATTTAAAACGAAGTAATCATGATGTTGGGCTAATTACTAAAATTGGGTAATTGGGCTTTGTACCATAATTAAGGTTTGGGCAAAAGACCGACACTTGTGGAAATTGGACTATTGACTATTAATAGATGGGGGGTATTGTCTAATTGAGTGACAACTCATTGGAGTCTGTCGAACCTATCTTCAAATTAATTATCCTAATAATTAATAATGATTATGGTTGTCCTATTTAGTGACGTTCATATGGAATCTATTATAATCATTTAATTAATTATTCGGGTTGGGTAATTGATTATTCAAACTGATCAAGTGGGTAAATTAATATTCATATCTAATCAAAACAGGGGTAGATTACATACAGTGATAACTGGTGTAATTGTTGACAGAAGTGATAACTGCGTCACAGTTTAAATCCTTAATTAGTTGGAATATTTGACTTCGGGTATAAGGGTAATTTGACGAGGACACTCGCACTTTATATTTATGACCGATGGACTATTATGGACAAAAACCAGATAGACGTATCAAATAAACCAAGACAAAGGACAATTAACCCATGGTAATAAATTAAAATCAACACGTCAAACATCATGATTACGAAAGTTTAAATAAGCATAATTCTTTTATTATATTTCTCATCGTATCTTTATTTACTGTCATTTTATTACTCGCAATTTTATTTACTGTCATTTTATTTATTGTCATTATTTTACGCACTTTAATTATCGTCATTTATCTTTGCGCTTAAAATATAGAATCGACAAACCGGTCATTAAACGGTAAAACCCCCCTTTTATAATAATATTACTACTTATATATATATATATATATTTATATAAATATAGTTTTATAAAAATATATTACGTAATCACTAGCTCCCTGTGGAACGAACCGGACTTACTAAAAACTACACTACTCTACGATTAGGTACACTGCCTATAGTGTTGTAGCAAGGTTTAGGTATATCCCATCCGTAAATTAACGAAACTTGTGTCATATTTTGTAGTATTTCCTAGTAAAAATAATACTATTTCGTACCCTCACGCTACATCATCATAAATACATCTAGAAGCTGTGTATAGTACGAGTACGAATACGGGTGCATACGAGTAAAATTGTTGATGAAAATGAACGAGAATATAATTGTAAGCATTTTTGTTAAGTAGAAGTACTTTGAAATGTGTCATGAAGTCTTTCAAAAGTGTATTAATACATCTTAATACACTAAATGTATATACATTTTAACTGAGTCGTTAAGGCACCGTTAGTCGTTACATGTAAGTGTTGTTTTGAAAGCTTTAAGTTAACGATCTTGTTAAATGTAATTAATCCATTGTTATTATACTTAAATAAGATGTTAAATTATTACATTAACATGATATTATGATGTATGAATATATCTTAATATGATATATATATATACATTAAAATGTCGTTACAACGATAATCGTTACGTATATGCCTTGTTTCGAAATCCTTAAGTTAGTAGTCTTGTTTTTCCATATGTAGTTCATTGTTAACACACTTATTGATATATTTAATTATCATTTTACCATGTTAAATATAGTGTAACAATATCTTAATATGAGACATATATATTTAGTAAGACATTGTTATAACGATAATCGTTATATATATATATCGTTTCGTGTTTCTTAACTTAGTAATCTCATTTTTATGTATATAACTCATTGTTAATATACCTAGTGAGATACTTACTTATCATAATATTATGTTAACTACAAATATATCTCCCTATATGTATCATCATATAGTTTTTACAAATTTTAACGTTCGTGAATCGCCGGTCAACTTGGGTGGTCAATAGCCTATATGAAACTCATTTCAAATAATCAAGTCTTAACAAGTTTGATTGCTTAACATGTTGGAAACATTTAATCATGTAAATATCGATTTCATTTAATATATAATCATGGAAAAGTTCGGGTCACTACAGTACCTACCCGTTAAATAAATTTCATCCCGAAATTTTAAATTGTTGAAGGTGTTGACGAATCTTCTGGAAATAGGTGCGAGAATTTCTTCTTCATCTGATCTTCATGCTTCCAACTGAACTCGGGTCCTCTACGGGCATTCCATCGAACTTTAACAATTGGTATCTTGTTTTACTTAAGTCTTTTAACCTCACGATCTATTATTTCGACGGGTTCTTCAATAAATTGAAGTTTCTCGTTGATTTGGATTTCGTCTAACGGAATAGTGAGATCTTCTTTAGCAAAACATATCTTTAGATTCGAGATATGAAAAGTGTTATGTACAGCTACAAGTTGTTGAGGTAACTCCAGTTGGTAAGCTACTGGTCCGACACGATCTATAATCTTGAATGGCCCAATGTACCTTGGATTTAGTTTCCCCCGTTTACCAAATCGAACAACGCCTTTCCAAGGTGAAATCTTAAGCATGACCATCTCTTCAATCTCAAATTCTATATCTTTTCTTTTACTGTCCACATAGCTCTTTTGTTGACTCTGGGCGGTTTTCAATCGTTGTTGAATTTGGATGATTTTCTCGGTAGTTTCTTGTATTATCTTCGGACCCGTAATCTGTCTATCCCCCACTTCACTCCAACAAATTGGAGACCTGTACTTTCTACCATAAAGTGCTTCAAACGGTGCCATCTCAATACTCGAATGGTAACTGTTGTTGTAAGAAAATTCTGCTAATGGTAGGTGTCGATCCCAACTGTTTCTGAAATCGATAACACATGCTCGTAGTATGTATTCAAGGGTCTGTATCATCCTTTCACTTTGCCCATCAGTTCGTGGATGATAAGCAGTACTCATATCTAGACGAGTCCCCAATGCTTGTTGCAGTGTCTGCCAAAACCTTGAAACAAATCTGCCATCCCTATCAGAGATAATAGAGACTGGTATTCCATGTCTGGAGACAACTTCCTTCAAGTATAGACGTGCTAATTTCTCCATTTTGTCATCTTCTCTCATTGGCAGGAAGTATGCTGACTTGGTGAGACAATCGACTATTACCCAAATAGTATCATAACCACTTGCAGTCCTTGGCAATTTAGTAATGAAATCCATGGTAATGTTTTTCCATTTTCATTCTGGGATTTTAGGTTGTTGGAGTAGACCTGATGGTTTCTGATGTTCAACTTTGACCTTTGAACACGTCAAACATTCTCCAACATATTTAGCAATATCGGCTTTCATACCCAGCCACCAAAAGTGCTTCTTGAGATCTTTGTACATTTTTCCTGCTCCGACATGTATTGAGTATCTAGTTTTATGTGCTTCCTTAAGTACCATTTCTCTCACATCTCCAAACTTTGGTACCCAAATTCTATCAGCCCTATATTGGGTTCCGTCTTCCCGAATACTAAGATGTTTCTCCGATCCTTTGGGTATCTCATTCTTCAACTTTCCTTCTTTTACAACCCCATGTTGTGCCTCCTTTATTTGAGTAGTAAGGTTAGTACGAATAATTATATTCATAGCTTTTACCCGTATAGGTTCTCTGTCCTTTCTACTCAAAGCGTCGGCTGCCACATTCGCCTTCCCCGGGTGGTAACGAATCTCAAAGTCGTAGTCATTTAACAATTCAATCTACCTACACTGCCTCATGTTTAGTTGTTTCTGATCAAATATATGTTGGAGGCTTTTGTGGTCGGTATATATGATACTTTTGACCCCATATAAATAGTTCCTCCAAGTTTTTAATGCGAAAACAACAGCGCCCAGTTCCAAATCGTGAGTCGTATAATTGTTTTCGTGAATCTTCAATTGTCTAGACGCGTAAGCAATTACCTTCGTTCGTTGCATTATTACACAACCGAGACCTTGTTTCGAGGCATCACAATATATCACAAAATCATCATTCCCTTCAGGCAATGACAATATAGGTGCTGTAGTTAGCTTTTTGATATTGCTCCAAAAGAACATATATTTAGTCGCAATATCATTCCAAAATGTAATGTTTTTAATTGTAATTTCCTTATTTTTAGTTGTAATTGTTTAAAATAAATAAGTGTGAAGACGAAAGACGAAGATTGACCGAAAACGAAGATTTAAATTCGAAAATGAAGATTTAAAAGGCAAAAACGTCCAAAATGCTCAAACGTACAAGTTACACTCCAAGTGGTTTAATTTATCGAAGAAAAACGTCTAAAGATTAACAAGAACGCAAGTCGCGGAACGCAAATTGCACGATATTAAATTGTACGAAAAGACGTTCGAGAAATTGGAACCGAGACATAAACCGGGCGTAAACGTACGAAACATCGGAGCCAAAATTACGAGTCAACTATGCACAAGAATATAATATAATATATATATATATAATTATATAAAATTATATATATATATATTATATATATTTATTAAATATGTCGACAAGCTAGTGTACAAAAAATATGTGAGCTGGATCTGGCGGCCATGCGATCGCATGGGAAATAGGCATAAAACCCATGCGATCGCATGGGTTACTGTAGCAGGCCAAAATACTATAAATACCAGGCCTGTGCTCGAGCTTCAAACACACTCTTTTATATTTTCAAATTCAGTTTTTAATTTTTATTTTATGTAATTTAGTTTTAGGAGTAGTAGTAGGTTAATTTAGTGGTTACATTTCTACAAGTTTGGGTAGCGTAACGTTTATTTTACGGGTTTTCAAGTCGAAGTTCTGTCTGTGTAAAGCTACGCGATAAATACTCAATGTAAGTTATGTTCTCCTTTTTAAATTAATGTCTTGTAACTAAGTTATTATTATGCTTATTTAAATCGAAGTAATCATGATGTTGGGCCAAATATTTAAGATGGGGTAATTGGGCTTTGTACCATAATTGGGGTTTGAACAAAAGAACGACACTTGTGGAAATTAGACTATGGGCTATTAATGGGCTTTATATTTGTTTAACTAAATGATAGTTTGTTAATTTTAATATAAAGATTTACAATTGGACGTACCTATAAATAACCATATACACTAGATCGGACACGATGGGTGGGATATTTATAAGTACTAATAATCGTTCATTTAACCGGACACGGGAATGGATTAATAGTCAATGGACTTATTAAAACAGAGGTGAATTATATACAAGGAAAATTGGTGTAATTATAGTTTAAGTCCCCAATTAGTTGGAATATTTGACTTTGGATATAAGGATAATTTGACGAGGACACTCGCACTTTATATTTATGACTGATGGACTGTTATGGACAAAAACCAGATGGACATATTGAATAATCCAGGACAAAGGACAATTAACCATGGTAATAAACTAAAATCAGCACGTCAAACATCATGATTACGGAAGTTTAAATAAGCATAATATTTTTATTTCATATTTCATCGTACCTTTATTTACTGTCATTTTAATTACTGCAATTTACTTTATCGCAATTTAAATTCTGTCATTTATATTATCGTCATTCATCTTTACGCTTAAAATATAAAATCGACAAACCGGTCATTAAACGGTAAAAACCCCCTTTTATAATAATATTACTATATATAATTAAATATATTTTATATAAATATAGTTGTTAAAAATATAGCGTTAAACTCAGCTAGCTCTCTGTGGAACGAACCGGACTTACTAAAAACTACACTACTCTACGATTAGGTACACTGCCTATAAGTGTTGTAGCAAGGTTTAAGTATATCCCATCTATATAAATAAATAAAACTTGTGTAAATTGTATCATATTTCGTAGTAAAATATAATATTATTTCGTACACCTCCGCTCGCACATCAAGTTTTTGGCGCCGCTGCTGGGGAATCGGCGAAACGCTATATTTTTAATATATATTTGTAAAAATATAATTTTATATAATTTTTAGAAAAATGATATAAAAAAAAACTTGGAACCCAGGCCCAGGCGATCGCATGAGCCGGGTGTTGTAAAACCATGCGATCGCATGGGTTAACCTGACAGCTCTGATCCGAGCATTAATTATGAAATTAGGTTAAAATATTTAATAATTATTATTATTATTAGGGTTTAATTATTATATAATTTTAATATAATTTGTATTTTAAGTTTTAGTTATTATTATCTACATATTTATATTAATACTTTTATATAAATAATATAAAAATAATATTTTTATAAAAATTGTGCTTTTTACAACTTTAAGTTTTATTTTTATATTTTGTATCTTTTAAATCATTTCTTCGTAATATTTGTATTTTTCGCTCGTATTTAGTTTTAAGATATAGTTTTTACCGTAGTTATTTTTATTTCTAGATTTTTAGGCTTTGCCGTAAAATCCCTTAAGAGCTTTTTCTTTAGACTAAGATTTAGGTGCTTTAGAATTTTGCGACGCCGTTTTTATATTTTAGTACCTTTTTAAGTTATTGCCATTTGGGATATAGTATTTCTTTTAAGCTTTAATATTATAAGATGCAACTTTTAATTCTTAGTTTTTAGTTTTTTTTAAGTTTCGACGCGCTACTTTCTAATTTTTATTTTTCGACGCCTATTATTTTTCGACTTTTTTTTCAATATTTTTCGACGCGCTCTTTTTCTTTCTTATTTCTCGCCACTCTAGTTTTAGGACGTAGAATTTTCTCTATTTCTTCTCTAATAATTCTAAACGAAAAATTACTTTAAGCGGTTAAATTGATAGACATCCAAATTTTCTGCTTCGTAGTAATAGTTGGATTTGTTAGTGGCTGAGTTGTGAGCTTCCGATTTAAAGGGTTCTGGCTCCCTGCTGCATCTATTGGCTATTCGAAACGTGGGCAAAAGCAGAAAAGTCTATTAATTTGATAACTTATATAATTTTTATTTTTATAACTAATAGGATAATTAAGTAAATGCACCACATTGTAGCTAAAATTTGGTAATAAGCGCATTATGGAAAATTTCGAGAATATTTTGGAAACTCTTTATTACATCCGAAATCAATTTAATCAATATTCTCAAACAGGTGTTGATGACAATTCGTTCGGTCAATCTTGGATCACGAATGACGAAACAATAACTGGTTGTGAAATCTGTGGAGATTATCACTCAACATGGGTATGTTATTATTACGCTCCTATGGAAAATTATGCACCCATGGAACCTGAATGGAATGATTATGAGGAATACAATTCTAATTGAGATTATTTCTAAGAATATATCCAAACTCAACAACCAGAAGACGAGGAAAATTATGTGCCTGAAAATTCTTTAGATTATATGAAAATCAAACTCGAAGAACTTGGTACTCAAAATGAACAAATGAGAGAGTTTGTAAATCGGCAAGCTGAAACTCTATCAGATTACACACCTGTTGATCTGAGGAGTCGTGTGCAAAAAAATCTCATATCATCGAATTTTGATGAATTCGAGAGCTCCGAAATCACCAACTATCCCGATGATATTTTTTATTCAGTCTTACCAATTTCACAACATATCGACACATTAGCCTCTACCAACGAAATCATCGATCCATCAATGGATGAAGAAGAAGTAAGGGTGACAAATTGGTACTCTTGAGAAAACGATAACGTGGAAAATTTTACCCCCGAGACCAAAGTGGAGGAACCGATAAGGACCGTTAATGAAGAAGAATTTGCTTCAATCCAGCCACAACCTTCCAACCCAATATTCTCAATAGACGAGTCATCTACCGAAGATGAACTACGAGCTGTAATAGATAATGACACCTCGGATTTCACCCAATTGGGTAATAGAGGTGAAAACTTTGATCCCGAGAATAAAAGGAAGAAAATATTAGGAATTGTCCACCCTATAATATGTATGTCGATGTATATCGATCCATTTGACCAAGAACCAGAAAAGAGACATATCCATTTACTAAAAGCTACACTTAAAAAAGAATTAAGTAGTGACGATCGGGTGGGTCTAAACTTTAAACCCATTGATATATTTTATACCACCCGAGATGTAAATAACTGGCTCACTATTCTAATTCGTGGAACTTATTCTACCGACTTCACATGTCGTCAGCTAAGTGTGGGGAAGGGTGACGACCCCGTCAAAACACTTAACGGATCCGTCAGTTGGTCCCATAGCTTGATCGGACTTAAATGAATTAAATAAACAAAGTTGCATTCTTTTATTTCAAAATGTTGCCCAAAAAGGAAACAAACCCAATTAAGTAGTTTAAAATCAACCAACCATAGTAATGAACCAAAAGTTGACACAAAACATTGCCAACAAACCCACAATTTAAATTATCCAAAATAGAATGCAAACTTAAGTTTCATAAATAGTTTCATAAAATCTGCCCAAATGCATGCAGACTCTTCTAACGACAGCGGAAGCATTAAATAGCTCAAGTACCTGTGAAAACATGCAAGTAAACTGTCAACACAAAGGTTGAGTGAATTATAGGTTTAAATAAATAAGTAATCTTTAGACCACAAGATTTAAAAATGTTAGAAAACATTAAACATTATTCCATTATCAATGAGCCACCTGGTAACCACTTAACCCTTTATTTACCCTTGCCAAACACAATAAAAATATACACTTGGACAGTGTATCTACAACAAATTACGAAGTACTAAACATTCCGATTATAAATTGCTAGCGCGACTAGCTCGAAATGGGGTTGTCAAACCCGATAGATCTATCCGTAGGATTCGCGTTCACCGGTAGAAACCAATGATTACAGTTACCAGACTAGGGAATATTTTTGTCCAACTCACAATGAATAATTAAATTTAACTGTTACTTGTGTCTAAACGTAAATAAAAATATGCATGTAATCACATCTCAAAAAGTATACTTTGAAAAGTATGTAAAAACGGGACTATAACTCACCTTAAATAGCAACTGAAAAAATCTCACAAACAAGCGAACAGCAAGTAAAGTAAAGTGATCAAGAAAGATCACAATGCCGACCGACCTATAAAATAAAGCAGGTCGAAATAAATAACTAACTTAGGCCAAGTCTTAGTATGATAGCTATTGTACATGTTGCAAGTAGGCATAGAACATTACTCAGCAAGCATCGGTTTGATTGGAACAGCATAAGGACACACACCTTCTATTTTTAGAAAGTTTCTATTTTTAGCAGGTTTCCATTTTTGGAAAGTTTTCTATTTTAGGAAAGTTTCTATTTTTGGAAAGTTTCCAAATTTAGAAAGTTCTATTTTTAGAAAGTTTTGAAGTTCGGAAAGTTTCCTTATTTAGAAAGTCAACAGAAGTCAACTGAAAGTCAAAGTCAACCGAAAGTCAACTCAAAAGTCAACCTTGGTCAAACATAGTCAACATTAATTTTAAAAGTGTAAGTTATAATAATAACATAGGTTATAATGTTATTTAAAGTCAAAAGTGTATAATAATGTCTTAACATAAGTTTAATTAAATAAAATGAATTATTAAAGTTAATATAAGTTGAAATGTTATAATTAGTATAACATAAGTATTTAATTAATTAATTAAATATCAATCATAATATAAATATTATTAATTTATAATGAATTTTAAATCATATCATAAGTATTATTAATTAATAATGAATTATTAATCATATCATAAGTTTCTAATTAAAATTATTAAATCATAAGTATTTAATAATTAAATCATAATTAAATAATAATTAAGTCTTATAATAATTAAATAATTATTTAATATTTATTATAAGTCTTTTAATAATTTCTCAAAAACAAATTTAATACTTAACATAAGTATTTTCCTTTAATAATAAAAGTATTATTAATCATAAGTCTAATTAAAATGTTAATTAAATTATAATTAATAATTAAATGATATAATAAATATTTATATCATAAGCATTAAATAATAATAATTACTTCTTTTATCATAAGTAATTTTAACATAAGTTTAATCATTAACCATAAGTTTTAAGTTTAAAAGTTCGTCGGGTCGTATCTTGAGCCCCGGGTGTCGGTTTCGGGCAAGCCACATATGCAACTTCACCTACTCAAACCACCCGACACAATTATGAACTCAAGAACACTCCAAGAACAGTCCCTAGGTCGTGGATATCAGCCATGACAACATTTGGGAAATCAATTTACTCAAAACGGTAATTCGGGCACAACGGGTGAACCGTGGCTCGGATTTAGGTGACCCGAACATAAAAATTCGTCTCACCATCAGTCCTAACCAAATGAAACACCCTAAAGACACCAAGGATGGTCACAAAGTCGGACCCAACCTTGTTCATGCCAAGAACACCTTTCAATCTTTAACAAAAACCAAATTAAGCATATCTAGGGCTCCGGGAATCGAAACGACATGAATCCGGAGTCTAAAATTAATGTCTTGATGAGAGGAACTCATTTATGTACTTTATTTTAACATTCATATCAGTTACAAAGTCAGAAAACACGAATCAAACTGCTGTCCAAAATTTACAAACCGAAAACATATGCAAACGAGTAATTCTACGCATCCAAACAACATTACAACAACTAATATACATCATACTAATAATATAAACTCAAAATACAGAAATATAAATAAATATGAAAAGTTCTAGGGTTAGGGTTTATACCCAAATCGAGAATCAAAGAGTGGAATCGTGTAGAGAACGAAACAAGGAACGCGATTATGATCTTCAATTCTTAAATCAAGCAATAATTTTTGATGATGATGATGCTAGGGTTGGTGATGGCAACGGCAAAGGGAGAGGGAGAAGGAGAGAAAAAGATAAAATTTAGGTTTTAGGGAATTAATCTAAAAATATGAAAAATAAAATGGAAAACAAAGTGTAAAGGGGATACCCCCCTTGGCTTCGGCCGAGTTTTGCATGGGGGTGGGCCCATGAGTCCAATTTTGCTAAATGGTGAAATCCTTGTGGCCCGAAATCCCGAACGAAGCCCGAAACGCGAAAACACGCTTACGCGATTAAAAATCCGGAAAGATAACAAACGCGCGACGAAAAATAAATATAAATACACCTAGTAATAATATGATCATAAAATATCATATTTAAAATATTTAGGATTTAAAAATACCGAAAGCTCGACCGTTGGTTTAAAAATCGAAAAGATTCGCCGGATGGAAATCCGCGAGACGTAGAAACGTATAAATTAAAATATGAATACATATATTCACATAACACATAATAATTATTATATATATATTATTACAAAAATAATAATATAGGACATAGAAATGACGTGGCACACTAACAGTTGACGGTCGTTAAATAATTAACGGAAAAAGATAACGGAAAAAGTAGGGTCGTGACAGTACCTCCCCGTTACGGAAATTCCGTCCCGAAATTTAAGCAGGCGCAGGGGTTGACGTCTAGCGTTCCATCGGACCCGAACAATAGGAATTCTGCTCTGTTTAAGAGTCTTAACCTCTCGGTCCATGATCTCAACTGGCTCCTCAATAAAATGCAATTGCTTGTCAACTTGAAGTTCCTCCAAAGGAATAGTCTGATCAAATTCAGCCAAACACTTCTTTAAGTTCGAAATATGGAAAACATCGTGAACAGCACTGAGTTCTTGTGGCAACTTCAAACGATAAGCCACCGGTCCAACTCTTTCAATGATCTCAAACGGTCCCACAAAACGAGGACTTAACTTCCCTCTTTTACCAAAACGAATAACACCCTTCCAAGGCGAAACTTTTAACATGACACGATCACCAACTTGAAATTCAACATCTTTCCTTCCTTTGTCGGCATAACTCTTTTGCCGACTTCTAGCAGTTCTCAACCTTTCCTTAATTTGTACAATCTTCTCAGTAGTCTCGTGAATAATCTCTGGACCTGTAAGTTGAGCATCCCCAACCTCATTCCAACAAATAGGAGACCTACATTTCCTACCGTACAAAGCTTCAAACGGTGCGGCTTTAATACTTGCGTGATAACTGTTGTTATAAGAAAACTCAGCTAACGGCAAATACTTATCCCACCCATTTCCAAAATCAATCACACAAGCTCGCAACATATCTTCTAATGTCTGAATGGTCCTCTCACTTTGACCATCCGTTTGAGGATGATAAGCGGTGCTCATATCCAATCTAGTGCCCAAGGCTTCTTGCAACGATTGCCAAAATCTCGATACAAATCGACTATCTCTGTCGGAAATTATAGAAACGGGAACACCATGCCTCGAAACAATCTCTTTCAAATACAACCGGGTGAGTTTCTCCCTGGAATCGGTTTCCCTAATCGGCAAAAAGTGAGCCGACTTAGTGAGTCGATCTACAATCACCCAAATCGCATCATAACCACCCGAAACTCTTGGTAACTTAGTGATAAAATCCATAGTGATACCTTCCCACTTCCACTCAGGAATTTCTGGTTGTACCAACAATCCGGACAGTTTTTGATGTTCAGCTTTGACCTTAGAACAGGTCAAACACTTAGCCACATACGTAGCCACATCACCTTTCAAATTTGGCCACCAATACCGCTCCTTAAGATCATGATACATCTTTCCTGAACCAGGATGAATAGAGTACCTAGACTTATGAGCCTCATCCAAAACAAGTTGTCGCAGTTCACCAAACTTCGGAACCCAAAGACGTCCTACAAAGTACCTAGTACCATCTGCTCGAATCTCAAATTTCTTAGCCATACCTCTTACGTTCTCTTTCACAAAATTCTCTTCCTTTAAGGCTTCTTGTTGTGCCTCAAGAATCTGCCTTGCGAGGTTTGATCTAACTGTCATATTCAAGGCCCTAACCCTGCGAGGTTCAGTCCTTTCTTTACGACTTAATGCATCAGCCACAACATTGGCCTTACCCGGGTGATACAAAAGGTCACAATCGTAATCATTCAACGTCTCAATCCATCTTCGTTGTCTCATGTTCAACTGTTTCTGATCGAGGATATGTTGAAGACTTTTGTGATCTGTGTACACAGTACTCTTGACCCCATACAAATAATGTCTCCAAATCTTAAGTGCAAAAACAACGGCCCCCAACTCTAAATCATGAGTTGTATAGTTCTCTCATGAATCTTCAACTGACGTGATGCGTACGCAATAACTTTCTTTTGTTGCATCAAAACACAACCAAAGCCTTGACGCGAAGCGTCACAATAAACAACAAAATCATCATTACCCTCCGGTAGAGACAATATCGGAGCGGTAGTCAGTTTCTTCTTCAAAATCTGAAAAGCATTCTCCTGTTCATCCTTCCACTCATACTTTTTCCCTTTATGCGTTAAAGCAGTCAGAGGTTTCGCTATACGAGAGAAATCCTGGATGAACCTTCGATAGTAACCTGCCAATCCTAAGAACTGACGAATTTGAGTAGGAGTTTTCGGGGTTTCCCACTTTTCAATCGCCTCAATTTTAGCAGGATGAACTTGTATTCCTTGTTTGCTAACAATGTGACCAAGGAACTGAACTTCTCTTAACCAAAAAGCACACTTAGAGAACTTAGCGTACAACTCTTCTTTCTTTAACAAATCAAGCACTAACCTCAAATGTTCTTCGTGCTCTTCATCACTCTTAGAATAGATAAGGATGTCGTCGATGAAAACAATAACGAACTTGTCCAGATAGGGTCTACACACACGGTTCATGAGGTTCATGAACACAGCAGGTGCATTTGTCAATCCGAACGGCATAACAAGAAATTCAAAGTGACCGTAACGGGTGCGAAAAGCAGTTTTTGAAACATCAGATTCTTTAACACGCAACTGATGATAGCCAGAATGAAGATCAATTTTTGAATAAACAGAAGAACCCTGAAGCTGAACGAACAGATCATCAATTCTCGGAAGAGGATAACGATTTTTAACAGTGAGCTTATTCAGTTCACGATAATCAATGCATAAACGAAAAGAACCATCCTTCTTCTTAACAAACAGAACAGGAGCTCCCCAAGGGGACGAACTAGGACGAATAAAACCTTTGTCTAACAACTCACGGAGTTGACTTGACAATTCTTGAAGTTCAGAAGGCGCAAGACGATAAGGAGCACGTGCTACAGGAGCAGCGCCGGGAACAAGATCAATCTGAAATTCTACCGCGCGTTGCGGCGGAAGGCCAGGTAAGTTATCGGGAAACACCTCGGGAAAATCCCTAACAATATGAACGTCATCAACGTTCTTTACTTCCTTCCTAGGATCAACAACATGAGCAAGGATAGCATGACAACCTTTGCGGAGATGTTTTCGAACTTTCATACAGCTAATAAGGTTTAACTGTGTGCATTTCTTATCTCCAAAGACCATCAGTGGCTCTCCAATCACATCAGTAATACGAATAGCCTTATCATAGCACACGATCTCCGCACGGTTTGCAGACAACCAATCCATACCGATAACAATATCAAAACTACCAAGTTCAATCGGTATCAAATCTATCTCGAAATCCCTACCACCCAGATTAATGTTACACTTACGATGTACAGTCTTAGCAGTAAGTTCCTTACCATTAGCTACTTCAACAACATAAGTATTGTCTAAGAGAGTTAACGGCGTTTTGATTCTCGGACTTAATTTACTCGACACGAAACTTAAATCAGCCCCTGAATCAAATAACACATAAACTGATAAATCGTTGACTGAGAACGTACCAGTAACAAGCTTAGGATCTTCCTCCGCATCCTTAGCATTAATGTTGAACGCTCGGCCGCGTGCAGTCTCTGCAGTCTTCTTGTTGGGAAAAGCATCTCGGAAATACCCCGGCTTCCCACACTCATAACAAACCCTTGGATTACCTCCATTATTCGATTTCCCATTACCGTTACCGTTACCACCTCTATTACTAACATTATTATTATTACCACCAGTCGCGGGAGTAGCAGACCCCGGCAAAAGCACTGTACAATCTTTAGCAATGTGCCCTTGCTTAGAGCACCTCTTACAAGTAACTGTGCAGTAACCATCATGAACTTTATAGCAACGAGGACACACACGCTGATTTCTGTTGTTAGCACCTGAGGTATCCTGTTTCTTCTGCTGATTTTGGTTTTGATTGCGGTTGTTATCCCACTTTCGTTTCCCATTATCAGCCTTCTTGACAACCACCTCACTACTTTCAACAACTGTAGTCTTGCTTCTTCTCAACACCTTGTCATTAAGTTTGTGGGCCATAGACATAGCTGCCTCAATAGTCTGGGGTTCACTGGACTCAACCCCGTGTTCAATCTTCTCGGACAAACCATCAATGTAAGTCTCAATTTTGCAGTCCTCATCCGCATAAACCCTAGGACACAGCAAAGTTAACTCGAAAAACCTTCGTTCATAGGCATCTAACTCGGTGCCATGCATTTTCAAATTCTTGAGCTCAACCTCTAGCTTCTTAAGCTCACCCCGAGGTCTATAGCGGGTGATCAATCTTTCCTTAAAATCATTCCAGGCCAAACCATAAGCTACATCGCTTCCCAAACTACTAACCAGATTGTTCCACCATGTCAAGGCACTATCCTTGAGAGTGCAACTAGCGAAACTAACTTTGTCCTCTTCACGGACCCGACTGACCCTGAAAATAGATTCGATTTTCTCGAACCAACGAGTAAGCCCTATTGGTCCTTCCGTACCACTGAATTCTTGGGGTCGACCAGCCATAAAAGTTTTGTGGGAGCATCCCACGTTGTTGTTCACATTGGCGTTAACATTAGCATTTGCTGCCATAGTAGCAGCAATTCCTTCATTGATCAGGCGTTGCATAAGCGCTTCAGTGGACTCTCTTGGAGGCATGATCTTCAAAATAGAATAACACATCCGTTAGTACCAAGAATAATACTAGTGTCATAAAGGAATAGATCAAAACACGAAAAGACTAACCATTAAGATATTAGTCAACTAACACTATGAGTAATAACATGACAGTTATGATTGTTATAGAAATAACCATCACATGCATACATATTTTATGATAACATCATACAACATACATAGCACCTAACATACATGAACATATATTACGCATAATATAACATGCCAAGAGCCACAACATCAGAAATAAAACATGATAATGATAATAGATGTCATAAAAATAACCATCCATACATAATGAAAAATATCCCATGACAAAATCTTAATAAAATCCTCGGCAAAACGCCGTACATAACCCAAAATGTATGTATAAAAAGGACATTAAGTCTGATGAAATAGATAATCAATATGAATAATCACATCACATTCGCTTAGAGCGGGTGTGATAAGCTGGTCCAGCATGAGTCTCAGCAGGATCCTCATACTTACGCAACTTCCCTTTCACAACATCCAACTCTTCCTTCAACACACGAACAGTGCTCTCGAGAGCCTCGAACTTAGCATTAACTTCTCGATCACGCTTGCGGTTCGCATCCTCAACCCTATGCTTGAAAGTGATAAAGTTACCCATGTCGGCACGGATCTCGTCCATAACTTCATTATGTGGCAAGGTGCGCAAACAATCACTAAGGGCGTTAATACGTGTCACCTCATTATAAGCCCGGTTCATATGAGTAATGGTAGAAAAATAGTAATGAACAGGATCATCGATCTCTGGTTGATTAGCACGACGTCTAGCAGGAGACGGTGGAGCAGGAGCAGCAACAGAGTTATCGCTCGAAGTCGACATCTGCAAACAGCAAAATCGCAAACCACATACTAAAAAGATATGAAAGCTAATAATATAACTTATACGAAATGAAATGCATAATAATGCTATAGCAAAAAGGTCGGGCTGTAGACTAGACTCTAATGCACCCTAATAACCACGGGTTGACCACATTAAGACCGCCTAGTTCCCTACAACCAGAGCTCTGATACCACATGTGACGACCCCGTCAAAACACTTAACGGATCCGTCAGTTGGTCCCATAGCTTGATCGGACTTAAATGAATTAAATAAACAAAGTTGCATTCTTTTATTTCAAAATGTTGCCCAAAAAGGAAACAAACCCAATTAAGTAGTTTAAAATCAACCAACCATAGTAATGAACCAAAAGTTGACACAAAACATTGCCAACAAACCCACAATTTAAATTATCCAAAATAGAATGCAAACTTAAGTTTCATAAATAGTTTCATAAAATCTGCCCAAATGCATGCAGACTCTTCTAACGACAGCGGAAGCATTAAATAGCTCAAGTACCTGTGAAAACATGCAAGTAAACTGTCAACACAAAGGTTGAGTGAATTATAGGTTTAAATAAATAAGTAATCTTTAGACCACAAGATTTAAAAATGTTAGAAAACATTAAACATTATTCCATTATCAATGAGCCACCTGGTAACCACTTAACCCTTTATTTACCCTTGCCAAACACAATAAAAATATACACTTGGACAGTGTATCTACAACAAATTACGAAGTACTAAACATTCCGATTATAAATTGCTAGCGCGACTAGCTCGAAATGGGGTTGTCAAACCCGATAGATCTATCCGTAGGATTCGCGTTCACCGGTAGAAACCAATGACTACAGTTACCAGACTAGGGAATATTTTTGTCCAACTCACAATGAATAATTAAATTTAACTGTTACTTGTGTCTAAACGTAAATAAAAATATGCATGTAATCACATCCCAAAAAGTATACTTTGAAAAGTATGTAAAAACGGGACTATAACTCACCTTAAATAGCAACTGAAGAAATCTCACAAACAAGCGAACAGCAAGTAAAGTAAAGTGATCAAGAAAGATCACAATGCCGACCTATAAAATAAAGCAGGTCGAAATAAATAACTAACTTAGGCCAAGTCTTAGTATGATAGCTATTGTACATGTTGCAAGTAGGCATAGAACATTACTCAGCAAGCATCGGTTTGATTGGAACAGCATAAGGACATACACCTTCTATTTTTAGAAAGTTTCTATTTTTAGCAGGTTTCCATTTTTGGAAAGTTTTCTATTTTAGGAAAGTTTCTATTTTTGGAAAGTTTTCAAATTTAGAAAGTTCTATTTTTAGAAAGTTTTGAAGTTCGGAAAGTTTCCTTATTTAGAAAGTCAACAGAAGTCAACTGAAAGTCAAAGTCAACCGAAAGTCAACTCAAAAGTCAACCTTGGTCAAACATAGTCAACATTAATTTTAAAAGTGTAAGTTATAATAATAACATAGGTTATAATGTTATTTAAAGTCAAAAGTGTATAATAATGTCTTAACATAAGTTTAATTAAATAAAATGAATTATTAAAGTTAATATAAGTTGAAATGTTATAATTAGTATAACATAAGTATTTAATTAATTAATTAAATATCAATCATAATATAAATATTATTAATTTATAATGAATTTTAAATCATATCATAAGTATTATTAATTAATAATGAATTATTAATCATATCATAAGTTTCTAATTAAAATTATTAAATCATAAGTATTTAATAATTAAATCATAATTAAATAATAATTAAGTCTTATAATAATTAAATAATTATTTAATATTTATTATAAGTCTTTTAATAATTTCTCAAAAACAAATTTAATACTTAACATAAGTATTTTCCTTTAATAATAAAAGTATTATTAATCATAGGTCTAATTAAAATGTTAATTAAATTATAATTAATAATTAAATGATATAATAAATATTTATATCATAAGTTTTAAATAATAATAATTACTTCTTTTATCATAAGTAATTAATTAATATTGAAGTCCATAAATTTTAACATAAGTTTAATCATTAACCATAAGTTTTAAGTTTAAAAGTTCGTCGGGTCGTATCTTGAGCCCCGGGTGTCGGTTTCGGGCAAGCCACATATGCAACTTCACCTACTCAAACCACCCGACACAATTATGAACTCAAGAATACTCCAAGAACAGTCCCTAGGTCATGGATATCAGCCATGACAACATTTGGGAAATCAATTTACTCAAAACGGTATTTCGGGCACAACGGGTGAACCGTGGCTCGGATTTAGGTGACCCGAACATAAAAATTCGTCTCACCATCAGTCCTAACCAAATGACACACCCTTAAGACACCAAGGATGGTCACAAAGTCGGACCCAACCTTGTTCATGCCAAGAACACATTTCAATCTTTAACAAAAACCAAATTAAGCATATCTAGGGCTCCGGGAATCGAAACGACATGAATCCGGAGTCTAAAATTAATGTCTTGATGAGAGGAACTCATTTATGTACTTTATTTTAACATTCATATCAGTTATAAAGTCAAAAAACACGAATCAAACTGCTGTCCAAAATTTACAAACCGAAAACATATGCAAACGAGTAATTCTACGCATCCAAACAACATTACAACAACTAATATACATCATACTAATAATATAAACTCAAAATACAGAAATATAAATAAATATGAAAAGTTCTAGGGTTAGGGTTTATACCCAAATCGAGAATCAAAGAGTGGAATCGTGTAGAGAACGAAACAAGGAACGCGATTATGATCTTCAATTCTTAAATCAAGCAATAATTTTTGATGATGATGATGCTAGGGTTGGTGATGGCGATGGCAAAGGGAGAGGGAGAAGGAGAGAAAAAGATAAAATTTAGGTTTTAGGGAATTAATCTAAAAATATGAAAAATAAAATGGAAAACAAAGTGTAAAGGGGATACCCCCCCTTGGCTTCGGCCGAGTTTTGCATGGGGGTGGGCCCCATGAGTCCAATTTTGCTAAATGGTGAAATCCTTGTGGCCCGAAATCCCGAACGAAGCCCGAAACGCGAAAACACGCTTACGCGATTAAAAATCCGGAAAGATAACAAACGCGCGACGAAAAATAAATATAAATACACCTAGTAATAATATGATCATAAAATATCATATTTAAAATATTTAGGATTTAAAAATCCCGAAAGCTCGACCGTTGGTTTAAAAATCGAAAAGATTCGCCGGATGGAAATCCGCGAGACGTAGAAACGTATAAATTAAAATATGAATACATATATTCACATAACACATAATAATTATTATATATATATTATTACAAAAATAATAATATAGGTCATAGATATGACGTGGCACACTAACAGTTAACGGTCGTTAAATAATTAACGGAAAAAGATAACGGAAAAAGTAGGGTCGTGACAGGAAGTCTAACTCCACTTAACGTTAAATTCGGGGTTCGGGTTAGTACATAACTCGTTAATAAACATGCATAATAAGTTAGGGTAAAATACGCATTTTCAAAAATTAGCAAACAGTTCAGAAAAGCAACCGTTTTTGAAGAAAAACACGTGTGATAAAACAAGAAAGAATTAACGATGAGGCGCGCCATCTATCATTCGACGAGCTTTGTAATTACAAAATGGGTATTTTTAATCACTTTTCTACACTTATCACCCTCGTGAATTTATAATTATAGTCTGATTTCATGCAAATGAGGGCATTGCATGATCTCAAGTGTGGGAAAGGGTTATAAATTCTCTAGGGTTTGCACTTAGTTTTTTGCCAAAGTTTCTGAAAATTTTAAAAAATTTCAAATAAATGAATTCAAAATCATGTTTATACATATTTATGAACGATGAAAACTAGGTGTTAATACCGAAATTATCGTTACCTCGGAAAGGACATAAATTGAGAAACACCCTAAAACACTTGAATTCATTTAAAATGGAATAAAGGAGAATAAAAAGGCAAAGAAAGAAACTAAGTGTGGGAAGATGTACCAAGTTATTCAATTAAAAAACTATCTATCACATGTTTCTGTAAAGTTATTGCAGGTGCTTTTGTTTTGGACTAAATTACTGTTTTACCCGCAATATTATAATATTATAATAAAGATAAAAGAAAAGATGAATCTACACGATGAATCAATTTCATCATTAAAAGGAAGTAAAGTCTTCCGAAAAAGACAAGCGCTTCTTGATTTAGGTCAAGAAGTTGTTGTCCAGACCAGCTGTAGGTTGACGAAAAATCTAGAAAAGTCATCTCTAAAATTAGCAGAAAATCCACGGACCTCAGCATCAAACAGGGTCGCCAAGTGGTCAGACTTATCCTAACCATGAGAGGATCTGTCTCGTAAAATGAGGAGGGCGCCGTGCAAATTAGCTTGATAAGACTAATGAATCAGACCCCAGAAAGGATAATCTCCTTAAAGATTAAAAATCAGCTTTTAAGACTGATATTACTCAATCCTTGAGATTGACTTTAAAGATTGAGAATTACAAACTCATGGAATTCGATGATATCTAAACTCGAGCTTGAACGAGAAAATATTTTGATCAAATTAAAACCGATTTGTTTTCTGAAAACCCATTTTCAATGCGTTCATTACCATTGAACGTAAAATCCTAGGAATTCACCTGGAATTCATTAGGTCACCTGAACCAATTTGGGTGTCAACCGTATGAACGGTGGTTGCATAGCATGGTCGAAGACAGGACCTTGTGCCAGACCGAAAAAAAATTATAGGGTGATCTTTACTATTGCTCCTACAAAGGATATTAATTGCATCCGACACGTTGTAGACCATGAACATCTGCATGTCATTAGACATCGACCTAACAGTTGCTTGTTCAACGCTTTTCTTTACAACCGGACGGTAGTTTACCGAAAGGTAATATATGGAGCAAGTATACTGGACGTGTTGCTTTCCCAATACAAGGTTAGCAAGTGGGTGACACAAAACCATAAGTTTTGAGCTAAAATTTTCAAATCTGAAACCCACCAAACCCACAAAAACAATTTGCAAACACCGGTGAAGGGTTATTCCGAAAAACTTATCTAGGATAAAATCTAGATTGAATTTACAAAAGATCAAATGTTTTCATAAAGATCCAATTTCCTTAAGGATCTAAATTTATATAGTCATGTGGGACTATAAACCACATCGTTACTATCATTGTTTATACCGCCGTATCAAAATCACTAATGTATAAAGTGTGAAGAATAAAGAAGTGATTCGTGTGATTTAATTTCAAGTTCTGTATTGCTTGAGGACAAGCAATGCTCAAGTGTAGGGATAAATGATATTGCTCCAAAAGAACATATATTTAGTCGCAATATCATTCCAAAATGTAATGTTTTTAATTGTAATTTCCTTATTTTTAGTTGTAATTATTTAAAATAAATAAGTGTGAAGACGAAAGACGAAGATCGATCGAAAACGAAGATTTAAATTCGAAAACGAAGATTTAAAAGGCGAAAATGTCCAAAATGCTCAAACGTACAAGTTACACTCCAAGTGGTTTAATTTATCGAAGAAAAATGTCTAAAGATTAACAAGAACGCAAGTCGCGGAACGCAAATTGCACGATATTAAATTGTACGAAAAGACGTTCGAGAAACCGGAACCGAGACATAAACCGAGCGTAAACGTACGAAACATCGGAGCCAAAATTACGAGTCAACTATGCACAAGAATATAATATAATATATATAAAATTATATAAAATTATATATATATATTATATATATTTATTAAATATGTCGACAAGCTAGTGTACAAAAAATATGTGAGCTGGATCTGGCGGCCATGCGATCGCATGGGAAATAGGCATAAAACCCATGCGATCGCATGGGTTACTGTAGCAGGCCAAAATGCTATAAATACCAGGCCTGTGCTCGAGCTTCAAACACACTCTTTTATATTTTCAAATTCAGTTTTTAATTTTAATTTTATGTAATTTAGTTTTAGGAGTAGGAGTAGGTTAATTTAGTGGTTACATTTCTACAAGTTTGGGTAGCGTAACGTTTATTTTACGGGTTTTCAAGTCGAAGTTCTGTCTGTGTAAAGCTGCGCGATAAATACTCGATGTAAGTTATGTTCTCCTTTTTAAATTAATGTCTTGTAACTAAGTTATTATTATGCTTATTTAAATCAAAGTAATCATAATGTTGGGCCAAATATTTAAGATGGGGTAATTGGGCTTTGTACCATAATTGAGGTTTGAACAAAAGAACGACACTTGTGGAAATTAGACTATGGGCTATTAATGGGCTTTATATTTGTTTAACTAAATGATAGTTTGTTAATTTTAATATAAAGATTTACAATTGGACGTACCTATAAATAACCATATACACTCGATCGGACACGATGGGCAGAATATTTATAAGTACTAATAATCGTTCATTTAACCGGACACGGGAATGGATTAATAGTCAGTGGACTTATTAAAACAGGGGTGAATTATATACAAGGAAAATTGGTGTAATTATAGTTTAAGTCCCCAATTAGTTGGAATATTTGACTTCAGATATAAGGATAATTTGATGAGGACACTCGCACTTTATATTTATGACTGATGGACTGTTATGGACAAAAACCAGATGGACATATTGAATAATCCAGGACAAAGGACAATTAACCATGGTAATAAACTAAAATCAACACATCAAACATCATGATTACGGAAGTTTAAATAAGCATAATATTTTTATTTCATATTTCATCGTACCTTTATTTACTGTCATTTTAATTACTGCAATTTACTTTATCGCAATTTAAATTCTGTCATTTATATTATCGTCATTCATCTTTACGCTTAAAATATAAAATCTACAAACCGGTCATTAAACGGTAAAAACCCCCTTTTATAATAATATTACTATATATAATTAAATATATTTTATATAAATATAGTTGTTAAAAATATAGCGTTAAACTCAGCTAGCTCCTTGTGGAACGAACCGGACTTACTAAAAACTACACTACTCTACGATTAGGTACATTGCCTATAAGTGTTGTAGCAAGGTTTAAGTATATCCCATCTGTATAAATAAATAAAACTTGTGTAAATTGTATCATATTTCGTAGTAAAATATAATATTATTTCGTACACCTCCGCTCGCACATCACTTTTTCTTCAAAAATTGGAACGCTTCCTCCTGTTCATCCTTCCATTCAAATTTCTTTCCTTTATGCGTTAATGCAGTCAAGGGTTTTGCTATTTTGGAAAAATCTTGGATGAATCTTCTATAGTAACCAGCCAATCCTAAAAATTGGCGTATATGCTTCGGAGTTTTCGAGGTTTCCCAGTTTACAACGGTTTCAATCTTTGCCGGATCAACCTAAATACCTTCTTTGCTCACAACATGTCCAAGGAACTGAACTTCTTTCAACCAAAATGCACACTTTGAAAACTTAGCGTACAATTTTTCTTTCCTCAATAATTCCAGTACTTTCCTCAAATGTTCTTCATGCTCTTGATCATTCTTTGAGTAAATAAGTATGTCATCGATGAAGAAAATGACAAACTTGTCGAGATATGGTCCACACACTCTGTTCATGAGGTTCATGAACACAGCTGGTGCGTTAGTCAAACTAAACGGCATAACCATAAACTCGTAATGACCGTATCGCGTCCTGAAAGCAGTCTTCGGAATATCATCCTCCTTCACCCGTATTTGATGATATCCGGAACGTAAATCGATCTTCGAATAAACCGATGAGCCTTGTAGTTGATCAAATAAGTCGTCGATTCTCGGTAGTAGGTAACGGTTCTTGATGGTAAGTTTGTTCAACTCTCGGTAGTCGATACACAACCTGAATGTACCATACTTCTTTTTGACAAAAAAAACAGGAGCTCCCCATAGTGATGTACTTGGTCATATGAAACCATGCTATAGAAGTTCTTGTAATTTGCTTTGGAGTTCCTTCATTTCACTGGGTGCGAGTCTGTATGGAGCACGAGCTATTGGTGCAGCTCCTGGTACAAGATCTATTTGAAATTCAACAGATCGTTGTGGAGGTAGTCCCGGTAATTCTTTCAGAAATACATCGGGAAATTCTTTTGCGACGGGAACATCATTGATGTTCTTTTCTTCAGGTTTGACTTCTTCGTTGTGTGCTAGGATAGCATAGCAACCTTTTTTTATTAGTTTTTGCACCTTCAAACTACTAATAAGATTTAGCTTCACGTTGCTCTTTTCTCCGTACACCATTAAGGGTTTTCTCTTTTCGTGCATAATACGAATCGCATTTTTGTAACAGACGATTTCTGCTTTCACCTCTTTCAGCCAGTCCATTCTGATTATCACATCAAAACTTCCTAACTCTACTGGTATCAAATCAATCTTAAATGTTTCGCTAACCAGTTTAATTTCTCGATTCCGACATATTTTATCTGCTGTAATTAATTTACCATTTGCTAATTCGAGTAAAAATTTATTATCCAAAGGCGTCAATGGGCAACTTAATTTGGCACAAAAATCTCTACTCATATAGCTTCTATCCGCACCAGAATCAAAGAAAACATAAGCAGGTTTTTCATCAATAAGAAACGTACCCGTAACAAGCTCCGGGTCTTCCTGTGCTTCTGTTGTATTGATGTTGAAGACTCTTCCACGGTTTTGCCCATTTGTATTTCCTTGGTTTGGGCATTTACTCTTGACCTGGCCTGGTTTTCCACATCCATAATAAATAAAGGTGACATTAATTGTCCCGACATTACTGGTTGCATTATTTTTGTTAATTGTCGGTCCGTAGATTTCACACTTCGTTGCGCCATGACCACCTCTATTACACTTGGTACACGTTGTCGTTCAGAACCCAGTCGGATGGTATCCTTCACACCTCTGGCATGGTTTTTGCCTTTTGTTATTATTGTTGGGATGGTTGTTGTTGTGGTTGTTGTTGTTGTTGAAACGTTTGTTGTCATTATTGTTATTGGGATTGCGATTGTTGTTGTTGCGATTGATGTTGCGGTTGTTTGGATAGTTGTTGCGATTTTGATTGTGATTGTTGTTGTATTGGTGACCCTTGTCACTGGTTTCCTCCCACTTTCTCTTGAGTTGTTTCGTGTTGGCTTCTTCAGTTGCCTGTTCTTTAATTCGTTCCTCAATTTGATTTATGAGTTTGTGAGCCATTCGACTTGCCTTTTATATGGAAGCGGGCTCGTGTGAACTTATATCCTCTTGGATCCTTTCCGGTAACCCCTTCACAAATGAGTCGATCTTCTCTTCTTCATCTTCGAACGCCCTTGGACACAATAGGCACAATTCTGTGAATCATCGTTCGTAGGTGGTAATGTCGAATCTTTGTGTTCGTAATCCTTTAAGCTCTACTTTAAGCTTATTGACCTCGTTTCTAGGACGGTACTGCTCTGTCATCAGATGTTTGAATGCTAACCACGGTAGTGCGTACGCATCATCTTGTCCCACCTTCTCTAGATAGGTATTCCACCATGTTAACGCAGTACCTGTGAAGGTATGCGTAGTGTACTTTACTTTGTCTCCTTCGGTACACTTACTTATAATAAATACCGATTCAACCTTTTCGGTCCACCGTTTCAATCCGATTGGACCTTCGGTTCCATCGAATTCCAAAGGTTTGCAGGTAGTGAATTCTTTGTAGGAGCATCCTACATGACTTCCTGTGGAATTTGTTCCACTGCTGGAACCAGAGTTATTGTTGTTATTTTGCATTGCGGCTAGCACTGCAGCTATGTTCATAGCAAGAAAGGCACGGAACTCTTCCTGGCTCATATTCACGGTATGTCGAGTAGTTGGTGTCATTTCCTTCAAAAATAGCCAAAAGAAATAAGTTAATCATATAGAATATTAAGAGTAGCCAATAGTATTTCGTAGCATAATATGAACTTATTTATAAAAGCTTTTTCTTCATATTAGCATTTTATAGTTTTAATTCGGGTAGTACCTACCCGTTAAGTTCATACTTAGTAGCTAATATACAATTCAACTACTACAATTCTATATGAAATACTGATTACAAAAAATGTTTCACATTTAAACTTTTATACAAAATTTTACAAACTTACAATACCGCTATTATACATATAGCATGAAATATAGCACACAATAACATTGATACAAAACAGTGGTGACAACAATCCTAGTTAATACGCAAGTCGTTCAGCAAAGGCAATGAAGATACGTAATTCATACGTCCAGAAACAAGTCATGCATTCTGGTTTTACTAGGACTACTTCCCACCCTTGGTCTTGTGTAACATAACCGTTGTGGCCGTTGACAAGACAGTATGTAGTAATATCATCAAAAGGACGGGGATTACGTAATGCCCAGCAACCCCGTAATAATCTAAAAACCTTGTTTCTCACCCCAACTACTGAATCCGTCACTTGTGGGAATGTTTTATTTAATAGTTGTAATCCGATGTTCTTTTCTCACTTTGGTGAGAAGCGAACATTACTAAACCGTAAGCATAACATGCTTCCTTATGTTGCATTTTAGAAGCTCTTTCTAATGCACGAAGTCCTATGTTGGGATATGTTGAGTCAAAATAGGTTCTCAACCCGTAGCGTAAAATTACATCTGGGTTCCACGCATTCCATGCCTTAAAGAAAATACGGCGTAACTTAAAGTCTCCCCAATGTGATATACCCCACCTATCAAAGGAAAGCATTTTATAAACTAAGGCATTTCTGGAAAGTATTCTAAAATATTCGTTTGTCTACCCTTAACGTCCATTTTGTGTTTTTATACTGTAAAATAGACAAGGATTAGATTCGTAAAAGATAATTAACAAACAATACAAGCAATTTTTACATAGAACATAAAAGTACAAGCACACTACAATATCTATATTACACAACATGATTACAATCCTCTAATCTGAATCACTAGTTTCTTCTTCTTCGGACCTGGTTCATTTTCCTAATTTTTGAGGGATATATGGTGTTCCTCTAATACGTTGTTTTCCACAATGGTTTAGAAAAACCTGGTGGTTTAGAGGTTCCCGGGTTATTGTTACAACTTAAGAAATACTGGTGTAGACGATACTTATAAAGTTCATCGGAGTTAGAATCAGGTTTCTCTATTTTGATGCCCTTTCCCTTATTATTTTCTTTCGCTTTTTCAAATTGGTTCGAGGTAATTTCTATAACATCATCGAAATCCTCATCGGGATTCAATTCATCGGAAAATTGGTAATCTTCCCAATATTTTGTTTCCTCAGGGGAAACACCATTGACCATTATTAACTTTGGTCCGTTGGTTAAGGATTTTCGTTTATTTATCTGTTTTTCTGTGGTTCCTAATATTTCCCCCTCCGGAACCTCTTCTTCTTCTGGTTCCTCTTCTTCCGGTTCCTCTTCTTCTGGTTCCTCTTCTTCCAGTTCCTCTTGTTCTGGTTCTTCAGTAACTTGTGAATCTTCCCAATATATATTCGACTCTTCATTATTATTAGGTGAGTTGATGGGATTTGTACTAGAGGTAGACATCTATCACAAAATATCAAACATGTTAAGAGATTAATATATCACATAATATTTACATGTAAAAATATATAGTTTCCAACTAAAAATGTTGAGCAATCGTTTTTAAAGAAAACACGATCGAAGTCCAGACTTACTAATGCATCCTAACAAACTCGGTTAGACATACACTAATGCAAATTTCTGGTTCTCTAAGACCAATGCTCGGATACCAACTGAAATGTCCCGTTCACATTGATTATAAACGTTCCATATTAATTGATTTCGTTGCGAGGTTTTGACCTCTATATGAGACGTTTTTCAAAGACTGCATTCGATTTTTAAAACGAACCATAACATTTTAAATATTACAACGATTATCAAATAATGATAATCTAAAATGTAGCGTTTTCACAAGACCATTACATAATGGTTCACAATAATATTACACAACAACATATGTCTTCGAAGGCAGTTTTTAACAATATTAAACAAGCATGGACTCCAAATCTTGTCCTTATTTTAGTATGCAACAGTGGAAGCTCTTAATAATCACCTGAGAATAAACATGCTTAAAATGTCAACAAAAATGTTGGTGAGTTATAGGTTTAACCTATATATTATCAAATCATAATAATAGACCACAAGTTTTCATCTTTTAATAACATACAATCTGTATAAAAATCATTTATATGTTGAACACCTGGTAACTGACATTAACAAAATGCATATAAAAATCCCCAAATAGAAATCCATCTGTATAAATAACTCGAAGTACTAAAGCATACCATTTTCCAGTATGGGGGGAGTTAGTGCCCGTAGATCTACCTTTAGAATTCGTGTCAATTAGGGTGTCTGTTCCCTAATTCTTAGGCTACCAAGCTAAAAGGGTGATATTCGGTATTCATAATCCAACATAGAATGTAATTTCAAGCACTTGTGTCTAATTTGTAAAACATTTAAAAAACTGCATGTATTCTCATCCCAAAAAATATTAGATTTAAAATTGGGACTATAACTCACTTTCACAGATTTTACTTCGTCGAAAGATAAGACTTAGCCACTGGTCGATTCACGAACCTATAACAATATGTACATATATATCAAAGTATGATCGAAATATATTTACAGCATTTTTATTACATTTTAATGTTTTAAGTTTATTCAGTTAGCTGTCCTCGTTAGTAACCTAGAACTAGTTGTCCACAGTTAGATGTACAGAAATAAATTAATACATATTATCTTGAATCAATTAACGACCAAGTGTATACACGCCTCAGGCTAGATCACAACTCAAAGTATATATATTTTTGGAATCAACCTCAACTCTGTATAGCTAACTCCAACATTACTGCATATAGAGTGTCTATGGTTGTTCCAAATAATATATATACATGGGTCGATATGATATGTCAAAACATTGTATACGTGTCTATGGTATTCCAAGATTACATAATATGTTAGAATACATGTATAATACAATATATGTTAGCTAGGATATGATTAATATAAATTTATAATAAAATTTTCGTAGTTACAACAAGTAAAATTTTCCAGTCTTGTTTTACCCATAACTTCTTCGTTTTAAATCCGTTTTGAGTGAATCAAGTTGCTATGGTTTCATATTGAACTTAAGTTTATGAATCTAAATAGAAAAAGTATAAGTTTATAGTCGAAAATATAGGTTACATGTCATTTACTAAAGAGGTAGTCATTTCCGTCGAAAGAACGACATCTTGATGACTATTTTCAAAAACATACTTTCACTTTGAGTTTAACCATGATTTTTGGATATAGTTTCATGTTCATAAGAAAAATCATTTTCCCAGAAGAACAACTTTTAAATCAAAGTTTATCATAGTTTTTAATTAACTAACCCAAAACAGCCCGTGGTGTTACTACGACGGCGTATGTTTGGTTTTACGGTGTTTTTCGTGTTTCCAGGTTTTAAATCATTAAGTTAGCATATCATATAGATATAGAACATGTGTTTAGTTAATTTTAAAAGTCAAGTTAGAAGAATTAACTAAACTATGTTCTAGTGATTACAAGTTTAAACCTTCGAATAAGATAGCTTTATATGTATGAATCGAATGATGTTATGAACATCATTACTACCTCAAGTTTTGTGGATAAGCCTACTGGAAAAAAAAATGGATCTAGCTTCAAAGGATCCTTGGATGGCTTGAAAGTTCTTGAAGCAGAATCATGACACGAAAACAAGTTTAAGTAAGATCATCACTCGAAATAAGATTGTTATAGTTATAGAAATTGAACTAAAGTTTGAGTATAAGTATTACCTTGAATTAGAAAGATATCATACTGTAAATAAGAAAGATTTCTTGAGATTGGATGATCACTTGAAATGAATTTGCAAGATTGGAAGTAAGCAAGCAAGTTTGAAAGATTTCTTGAAGTGTTCTTGAATGATTGTTTTTATGATGATTAAAGCTTGTGATTGAAGCTAAAAGATGGTGAAAATGCTTGGAGATGATCAAGTATGATGTTAGGAGTATTTTGAGAGAGAATTTAGAGTGTAAGTATGAGAAAATGGAATGAAAAAATGAGGTGAAATCATAAAAACGAATTTACTTGTTATAAAGAAAAAAAAGATCCTTAAGTTTGTTTTTAGCTCATTAGTCATACAAGTTGCTAAATAATGGTTCCACATGTTTTTGACTCTAAGATGGATGCTAATAATGAATGATTAAAGGTGTATATACCAATAGTAAATACATCTAGAAGCTGTATATTGTACGAGTACGAATACGGGTGCATACGAGTAAAATTGTTGATGAAAATGAACGAGAATGTAATTGTAAGCATTTTTGTTAAGTAGAAGTACTTTGAAATGTGTCATGAAGTCTTTCAAAAGTGTATTAATACATCTTAATACACTAAATGTATATACATTTTAACTGAGTCGTTAAGTCACTGTTAGTCGTTACATATAAGTGTTGTTTTGAAACCTTTAAGTTAACGATCTCCTTAAATGTAAGTAATCCATTGTTATTATACTTAAATAAGATGTTAAATTATTACATTAACATGATATTATGATGTATGAATATATCTTAATATGATATATATACATTAAAATGTCGTTACAACGATAATCGTTACGTATATGCCTTGTTTATAAATCCTTAAGTTAGTAGTCTTGTTTTTACATATGTAGTTCATTGTTAACACACTTAATGATATATTTAATTATCATTTTACCATGTTAAATATAGTGTAACAATATCTTAATATGATACGTATATATTTAGTAAGACATTGTTATAACGATAATCGTTATATATATCATTTCGTGTTTCTTAACTTAGTAATCTCATTTTTATGTATATAACTCATTATTAATATACCTAGTGAGATACTTACTTATCATAATATCATGTTAACTACAAATATATCTCCCTATATGTATCATCATATAGTTTTTACAAATTTTAATGTTCGTGAATCGCCGGTCAACTTGGGTGGTCAATAGCCTATATGAAACTCATTTCAAATAATCAAGTATTAACAAGTTTAATTGCTTAACATATTGGAAACATTTAATCATGTAAATATCGATTTCCTTTAATATATAATCATGGAAAAGTTCGGGTCACTACATGGGCAAAAGCCAGATAGGCATTCGAATAAATCCAGGCCAAAGGGAAATTAACCCGGGTAACATATAAATAAATAAAAGGTCGAAACATCGTGATTACGGAAGTTTAAATAAGCATAAAATTTTATTCTATATTTTAACGCCCTTTTCATCTATTGCATTTTATTTATTGTCCTTTAAATACTCGCAATTTACTTTATCGCAATTTACTTTATCCGCAATTTGTTATACTGTCTTTTATTTAACCGTTGTTAAAACACCTAAAAACGACAAACCGGTCATTAAACGGTATTAAAAAAAAACCCCCTTTTATAATAATAATAATACTACGATATTGTATATATATATATATATATATATATATATATATATATATATATATATATATATATATATATATAATAAATAATTTTATATTTTAAAATAAATAACCGCTTAGCAGTCTCTGTGGAATGAACCGGACTTACTAAAAACTACACTACTCTACGATTAGGTACACTGCCTATAGTGTTGTAGCAAGGTTTGGGTATATCCCATCCGTAAATTAATAAAACTTGTGTAATATTTCGTCTTATTTTATAGTAAACAATAATAGTATTTCGTATACACCGCTGCACACATCAAGTTTTTGGCGCCGCTGCCGGGGACTCGGGGTTATTTAAAAAATAAATAAATAAATAAAAATAAAAATAAAAAAAATTTTAAATTTAAAATAATAATAATAATAATAATAATAATAATAATAATAGTAATAATAATAATAAAAATTAAAAATAAAAATAAAGTATTTAAAAAATATTTAAAAAAATTTTAAATGTAAAAAAAAATAATAAAATAATAATAAAAAAGAAAATATTAATATCGTAAAAAAATTTAAAAAATTAAAAAAATTAAAAAAATTTTAAATTTAAAAAAAAATATTAAAATATTAAAATCGTTAAAAAAAAATTTCTAAAAATTTAAAAAAATTTTAAAAAAAAATTTTAAATTTAAAATAATAATAATAAAAAAATTCTCATTTTTTAAAAAAAATAAAAATAAAAATAAAAATAAAATTTTAAAATATTTAAAAAAAAATTAAAACGTAAAAAAATAATAAAATAATAATAATAAAAAAATTAAAAAAGTAAAAATTTTAATTTAAAAAAAGTAAAAAAATAAAAATATTAAAATTGTTAAAAAAATTTTAAAAAAATATATAAAAGAAATTTAAAAAAAAAATAAAAAATAAAATAAAAAATATAAAAATAAAATAAAATAAAATAAAAACCACTTTGTCTTAGTTTAAGTTTTAGAATTTTACGACGCCACTTTAGAATTTAGTTTTTTTTTATATTTTAGTGTCGATTTAAGTAATTGACGATTTCCTTTTAGAATTGCATTTTAAGTTTCATTACCTTTAGATTTAAGTTTTTTTTAGACGCAATTTTTAGTTTTTAGTTTTTAGACTTTTATGTTTCGACGCTTTTCTTTCGACGTTTGTTTTTCGACTTTTTGTTTTTCGACGCGCTTTTTCTTTTTCATTTCTACGCTCTAGTTTTTAGAACATAGAATTTTCTTTATTTTCTTTAAATTTCGACTAAAAATTATTGTAAGCGATTAAATTAATAGACGCCAATTTTATGGTTCGTAGTAATAGTTGGATTTGTTAGTGGAGAGTTGTGAGCTTTCGATTTAAAGGGTCCTGGCTACCTGCTGCATGTATTGGCTATTCAAAACGTGAGCAAAAGCAGAAAAGACTATTAATTTGATAACTTATATAATTTTAGTTTTATAACTAATAGGATAATTAGTAGATGCACCACATTGTAGCTAAAATTTAGTAATAAGCGTATTCTGGAAAATCTCGAAAATATTTTGGAAACTCTTTCTGACATGCAAAATCAATTAAATCAATACTCTCAAACGAGTGTTGATGAAAATTCGTTCGGTCAAACTTGGATCACGAATAACGAAACAATAACTGGTTGTGAAATCTGTGGAGATTATCATTCAATATGGGAATGTTATTATTACGTTCCTATGAAAAATTATGCACCCATGGAACCTGAATGGAATGATTATGAGGAATACAGTTCAAATTGGGATTATTCCCAAGAATATATCCAAAGTCAGCAACCAAAGGACGAGGAAAATTATGTGTCTGAAAATTTATTAAATTATATGAAAGTCAAACTCGAAGAATTTGATGCTCAAAATGAACAAATGAGAGAGTCTGCAAATAGGCAAGCTGAAACTCTATCAGACTACACACGTGTTGACTGAGGAGTATTGTGCAAGAAAATCTCATATCATCGAATTTTGATGAATTCGAGAGCTCCGAAATCACCAATTATCCCGATAATACTTTTTATCCAGTTTTATCAATTTCACAACATACCGACACATTAGCCTCACTAGACAAAATCATCGATCCATCAATGAATGAAGAAGAAGTAAGGGTGACAAATTGGTACTCTTGGGAAAACAATAACGTTGAAAATTTTACCCTCGAGACCAAAGTGGTGGGACCGATAAGGAACGTTAATGAAAAAGAATTTGCTTCGATCCCAAAATTCACTATTCCACAACCTTCCAACCCAATATTCTCAATAAACGAGTCATCTACCGAAGATGAACTACGAACTGTAATAGATAATGACACCTCGGATTTCACCCAATTGGGTAATAGAGGTGAAAACTTTGATCCCGAGAATGAACGGAAGGAAATGTTAGGAATTGTCCACCCTATAGAAATGTGTATGTCGGTGTATATCGATCCATTTGACCAAGAACCGGAAATGAGACATATACATTTACTAAAAGCTACACTTAAAAAAGAATTAAGTAGTGACGATTAGGTGGGTTTAAACTTTAAACTCATTGATATATTATACACCACCCGAGATGTAAATAATTGGCTCACTGTTTTAATTCGTGGAACTTATTCTACCGACTTCACATGTCGTCAGCTAAGTGTGGGGAAGTCTAACCCCATTTAACGTTAAATTAGGGGTTCGGGTTAGTGCATAACTCGTTAATAAAAATGCATGATGAGTAAGGGTAAAATACGCGTTTTTAAAGATTAGCAAACAGTTCAGAAAAGCAGCCATTTTTGAAGAAAAACATGTGTGATAAAACAACAAAAGGAATGAACGATGAGGTGCGTCATCTATCATTCGACGAGCTTGGTAATTACAAACTGGGTATTTTTAATTACTTTTCTACACTAATCACCCTCATGAATTTATAATTATAGTATGATTTCATGCAAATGAGGACATTGCATGATCTCAAGTGTGGGGAAGGGTTATAAATTCTCTCGGGTTTGCACTTGGTTCATTTGCCAAATTTTGTGAAAACTTGGAAAAATTTTCAACTAAATGAATTCAAAATCATGTTTATACATATTTATGAACAATGAAAACTAGGTGTTAATACCGAAATTTTCGTTACCTCGGAAAGGACATAAATTGAGAAACACCCTAAAACGCTTGAATTCATTTAAATAAAGGAAAATAAAAAGGCAAAGAAAGAAACTAAGTGTGGGGAGAATGTAACAAGTTATTCAATAAAACTATCTATCATATATTTCTGTAAAGTTTATTGCAGGTGCTTTTATTTTGGACTAAATTAACTGTTTTACCCGATGAAAGAAAAGAAAAGATGGATCTACACGATAAATCAATTCCATCATTAAAAGGAAGCAAAGTCTTCCGAAAAAGAAATGCGCTTCTTGATTTAGGTCAGGAAGTTGTCATACCAGTTGTAGAGTCTACGAAAAACCTTGAAAAATTTTCTCGAAAATCAGCAGGAAATCCACGGACCTCAGCATCAAACAGGGTCGCCAAGTGGTCAGACTTATCCTATCCATGAGAGGATCTGTCTCGTAAAATGGGGAGAGCGCCATGCAAATTAGCTTGATAAGACTAATGAATCAGACCCCCAGAAATGATAATCTCTTCAAAGATTAAAAATCAGCATTTAAGCCTGATATTACTCAATCCTTGAGATTGACCATAAAGATTGAGAATTACAAACTCATGGAATTCGATGATATCTAAACTCGAGCTTGAACGAGAAAATATTTTGATCAAAATTAAAACCGATTTATTTTCTGAAAACCTGTTTTCAATGCGTTCAATACTATTGAACGTAAAATCCTAGGAATTCACCCGGAATTCATTAGGTCACCTGAACCAAATCGGGTGTCAACCATAAGAACGGTGGTTGCATAACATGGTCAAAGACAGGACTTTGTGCCAGACCGAAAAATTTATAGGGTGATCTTTACTATTTCTCCTACAAAGGATAGTAATTGCATCCAACACGTTTTTGACCATAATTATATGCTTGTCATTAGACATTGCCTTAACAGTTGCTTGTTCAACACTTTCCTTTACAACCGGACGGTAGTTTACCGAAAGGTAATATACGGAGCAAGTATATTGGACGTGTTGCTTTCCTAATACAAGGTTAGCAAGTGGGAACACAAAACCGCAAGTTTTGAGCTAAAATTTTAAAATCTGAAACCCACAAAACACACAAAACATTTTGCAAACATCGGTGAAGGGTTATTCTGGAAAACTTATCTAGGGTAAAAGCTAGAATGAATTTTCAAAAGATCAAATATTTTCATAAAGATCCAATTTCCTTAAAGGATCTAAATTTTCATAGTCATGTGGGACTGTAAACCATATTGTTACTATCATTGTTTATACCGCCGTATCAAAATCACTGATGTATAAAGTGTGAGAATAAAAAGTGATTCGAGTGAAGTGTGATTTAATTTCAAGTTCTGTATTGCTTGAGGACAAGCAACGTTCAAGTGTGGGGATATTTGATAGTGCTCCAAATGAACATATATTTAGGTGCAATATCCTTCTAATATGTAAAGTTTTCAGTTGCAATTGTTCTATTTTCAAGTATTATTTATTTAAATAAATTAGTGCGAAGACAAAAGAAGAAAACGAAGATTTGAAGACTTAAATGGTCAAAAACGCTCAATGTTCAAGTGATACTCCAAGATGTACAAGTTCCTTAATGCATAAATGTAAGTGTACAAGTCAACAAGCACAAAGTACAATCAACCTAAACAAGTCATCCAAATTTCAAAGTACAACAAACTTTCAAAGTACAACAAACTTTCAAGCTACAACAAACTTTCAATCTACAATTTAAAATGGGAATAGTGCTTTTCATCTACTATAAATACAACACCAAAACTCAATTCAAAACACACCTTCACAATCAATTCTATCAATCTTTCTCTGTAGTAATAATTAGTAGTATAGATTAGTAGTACATTAGTTAGTTTGGGTTATTGTAACGCTTGAGTTACGGGTTCAAAAGTCAAAGTTCTATCCGTGTAACACTCAGTGATTAATAACCATTGTAAGCTATGTTCTTTCTTTTTAAATTAATGTCTCGTAACTAAGTTATTATTATGCTTATTTGAGCCGAAGTAATCATGATGTTAGACTAAATATTAAGACGGGGTTATTGAATTTTGTACCATAATTAAGGTTTGGACAAAGACCGACACCTGTGAATATTGGACTATAGACTATTATTAGATGGGGGTATTGTCTAATCGAGTGACAACTCATTGGAGTCTGTCAAACCTATCCTTAAATTAATTAACCTAATAATTAATAATGATTATGATTGTCCTATTTAGTGACGTTTATACAAAATCTTTTACAATCATTTAATTAATTATTCGGGTTTGGTAATTGATTATTCAAACTGATTAAGTAGATAAATTAATATTCATATCTAATTAAAACAGGGGTGGATTACATAGAGTGACAACTGGTGTAATTGTTGACAGAAGTGAAAACCGCGTCACAGTTTAAATCCTTAATTAGTTGGAATATTTGACTTCGGGTATAAGGGTAATTTGACGAGGACACTCGCACTTTATAATTATAATCGATGGACTATTATGGGCAAAAGCCAGATAGGCATTCAAAAATACCCAGGCCAAAGGGAAATTAACCCGGGTAACATATAAATAAATAAAAGGTCGAAACATTGTGATTACGGAAGTTTAAATAAGCATAAAATTTTATTCTATATTTTAACGCCCTTTTCATCTATTGCATTTTATTTATTGTCCTTTAAATACTCACAATTTACTTTATCGCAATTTACTTTATCCGCAATTTATTATACTGTCTTTTATTTTACCGTTGTTAAAACACCTAAAAACGACAAACCGGTCATTAAACGGTATTAAAAAAAACCCCCCTTTTATAATAATAATAATAATACTACGATATTGTACATATATATATATATATATATATATATATATATATATATATATATATATATATATATATATATATATATATATATATATATATATATATAATAAATAAATTTATATTTTAAAATAAATAACCGCTTAGTAGTCTCTGTGGAACGAACCGGACTTACTAAAAACTACACTACTCTACGATTAGGTACACTGCCTATAGTGTTGTAGCAAGGTTTAGGTGTATCCCATCCGTAAATTAATAAAACTTGTGTAATATTTCGTCTTATTTCGTAGTAAACAATAATAGTATTTCGTATACATCGCTGCACACATCAGATACCTCGTAATCGGTATCTCTTAAAAGAAGAAAAACACAAGGCGCAACGGTGTGTCAACACATGTCGCACAATGCACAAACAAATTCTAGAAAGTTCACTAACCTTTAAGGTGTTGCGTAAAGAAAGGATGACAATCAGGGTAAGGCCAATGTTTCAAGGTACCACCAACGTACAAAGCAATGTTTTGGTACATGTGCTTGTACAAAGATTTACCCACGCACTTATCAAACATATCGCGTTCCACTGAACTCAATGGAGGCACACGGTTTAGGTCAGTGTTGAAACCGTATTTCCATTGACTTATGCTGGCGTAAGAAGAATGAATGAAGGTGTTGTCGACAAAAAAGAAGTTCTCCTTCCAGTTGGGCAGAATTCTCCACTTAATCTCATGCGTAAACTCTCGATTATCCTTAAAGCAGTACCAGCCCTGGTCGAGTCGCTCGTAGCTAAAAAAATTCTTAAAAAGATTGACCGTGGACGTGAAATCATGTGCGCGACACCATATCTGAAACAACAAGACTCTACATGCGCTGTTCGGGTCTAATTACCCCACACCAATGTTAAAATGGGATAGTACGAGCATGAAAAAATTGGTAGGAGGAATGCGTATATTACCTTTCTCCATCACCAAATCATAAACCGCAACCTTACCATGTGGGGGACGATTGGCGCACTCGCGAAATCTTGGAATGGACGGATTAAATTTTTTAATAGGAGGGTACCACGTAACCAGCTTGTATATATACTCATGGCTTATGTCGGACATGATAATTCCTACATTAGAAAAATCGGCGCTCGCGCTACTTGCAGCCATTTTATAATGTGTGTGTGAGAAGAAAGAAGATAGAAGTAAATGTGAAAATGAGGAGTTTGAGAGTATTTATAGGGGAGGAAAATGATGAAATAGAATACGGAACGAATCTAAATCATACACGTGTCAGATTAGATCGAACAGTGAAGCACGGAATTTAAAGGGTTGACTGCGGATAGTGACAGTTACAAAACCCAATAATTATTGTGTCAGAACTGTCACATCACAACTCGGTACTAACTGACAATAGTTTTACGCCATGCGCATATAAACTGCGCATACCATAGATCTGGGGGACTTAATGACGCGCATAAAATACGCTAACATATCGCGCAAGCTTATGACCGCATAGTCTTGCTCGACCGTCTCCAAAGGCCAGTGACACGCAGTGTATGGCGCGATTTCGCTAAATGACATCGCGCGTCGAGCATTGCGCCATCAAGAGAATGGGCGAAATGATTTCGGAGGCCGAATAAGACAAAAGATAGTACTAGACACTAAGAACGGAATCTCAGTAATCGTACGTAATCGTACAAGTGGCAGGACGTGACAAAATAGCAAGATATGGAGGGGACCACGTAAGTACACAATCCATGCGACAGAATAGTACTATTCTGTACCATTCTGTCTCCTCCCCCTTTCTTGTCGCCTACGTGGCAGAGAAAAGGACAACCACTCTTGCTTATAAATACTCACATCCAACTTAACAACATTCCATTCGAGATAGAGAGAGTAAAAGCACTATCCATTCATAGCACTCTCTCTGTGCAATCATAACAAAACGGTTCACATGTAACATTCTTTGAACATCAAATCTTAACACCGTCCAACGAGCCATCGTCTCTGATTGACCCGAATGATGGTGGGTCACAATTATCCACCCTTTCTGAGATTATCATCTCGTATGAGAGTTATTCACGGTACTCCGAAGCAGAGAGTTAAACTCAAGAAATCCTAAAATCCCCCTTATTGTTGATCTTGATTGAACCGAACCCTTTAGAAAGCCTGGACGAGCTTGGAAAGCCAAAAAACGTCCCGCATCTTATACGCTTGTATACTGTTGCACAATATGATCCAAGAGGATAACGGTTTTGCTATAACTTCACTCGACGAAGAGTATTTAAGAGATCCAGATAACCAACCTAATTTGGTTAGGGATCGTAATGGTAATTGTGACGACCCGGAAATTTTTGACCAAATTTAAACTTAATCTTTATATGATTTCGACACTATAAGAAAAGTCTGTTAGGTTGAGTCTCAAAAAGTTTGAACTGTTTCATATATGTAATTACCCTTCAACTGTTCTCAATGATTCACGAACACTATTTGTAAATAGATACATGTATATTTAAATATATGAAAATATAATTTGAAATAAAATTTGAAATATTATATGAGTTAATTATTAAAATTTATTATGTAAAATAAAATAAAATGTGATATTATAATAAGTATTATTTAAAATATATCTGTATATAAAAATAAAGTATATTAAAAATAAATATTAAATGATTGTAATACTCGTTGACGTTTCGATTGATATTAAGCAAGTTAATTCGAACTTATGAGATTTTAAAATAAAAGGTGATTCGAAAATGAATTATATAATTTATAGGCTTACTAAAAATGTATTTAGGATCTAGTTATTTAAATTTAAAACTTTTTATGTTTTACTTGGAGTTGGGAGTGAATAACTAATGTAATTTTTATTCAATAATTACTGATCGAATTTTATACCATAATGACCGAAATAAATAAAGATAATTACTGTGAAAGTTTGAGATTTTTTTGAACACTTTTATCCGCCACCGATTAATAACGGAGCATGGTAGTCAATCCGAAAAATGATAATTGAGGGCGGCTATGAAATTTAAACGTTTTAATTAGATTTATTATTATATGTTACCATTTTTCTCTTTTTGATTACAGCTCACTAGAATATTACGGAATATATATATAATATACATATACAATATGCACACATGCTAGTCAAGAGATAACACATCACACTTGAAGATATTTTTTTTTCCTTTACAGCTAAATATTCCCACTCATTAAAGTTGATTCGTATTTTTTTATTTTGAAATTATGTTGAGGCTAAACATTACCATGACCCTTCATATTGTTATATATCATTTATATCTAGTCAACACAACCTACACACTCATATGAAGTTACATATTCAGTAGTAGTGTTATTTTCTCTTTTCTCCTTGTCTCACAAAGGTACATACATGAATCCATTTATAATAAACCTCAAATCATCTTCATAATCATTCGATTATGGCAGCTACATTTTTAAACCGAGTATAAACAAAGACAACTACAACTACTCTAACAACCATCTTTGTGCTACTCCTATTCGGTCGTGGTTACTAGTTGAACACCCATATTGTTACGGTTGCTTTTTTGTTTGGCTAATACTATTCAAGACGCATTGAACCACCACAACACCTTGACCACTTTTGAACCATTACACTTTGCTCGAATTCTGTTTTCTGTTTTCGATCAATAATCACCAAACCCACTTGCAACCACCACCCATTTACGAACCATATTCCACCACCGCCATCATACACCTTTAACCATCAAACACCATCAACCCTTAAGCACACACACCCTCGACTACCATCGTAAACCACCACCTTAAATCACGACAATCCACCATAACTCAATTTAACAAGCCTGATTATAATCATTACCGTTGCTGGTATACGGTTATAATAACCACCAAGAACAGTCCCCGTTACTTCAACGAAGCTAAGCCACCTTAAACAATCAAGAACCACCATCATCAATATTTTTTTTCTTATTTGCTTCATGTCGCCGGTTTACATAAATAGAAGACCGCCAAAGATTGTTTTGTGGCAATGTTGTTCCAATGTATTCATCACTACTATTGCTATATTTATTTACGGGAACCAACTCATCACCATCATCAGCTTCATCAACACCACAACGTGCTGCTATATTTTTTTTTCTGTTGAACGATTTATTTTATTTTTCTATTGCTACTGCTGCTTCATTGCAATTAAAGAAAATATACATAAAACAATAACAGTAAAGATTATTATATGAAAGAAAGTGAGGAGCTGTTTGTTACTTTGGAAGAAAGATACCTGATGTTAAAGCGAAGGGGTACAAAATAGTTATATTTTTACAAGAAAATACTATTAAATACGATACAATTTTACACAAGTTATTTATTTATTTATAGAGTGGATATACCTAAACCTTGCTACAACACTTATAGGCAGTTTACCTAATCGTACAGTAGTGTAGTTTTTAGTAAGTCCGGTTCGTTCCACAGGGATCTTTAGCCAAGTTTAACGCTATATTTTTAACTTATAATTGTAAAAATACAAAAATATATATAAGTAGTATTATTATTATAAAAAGGGGATTTTACCGTTTAATGACCGGTTTGTCGATTTTAAAACTTTAGTAGCAGTTAAAACCTAATGTAAAATATTAAAAATAACTTAATTTAAAGCATAAAATAAATAACGATAATGAAATTGCGCTAAATAAAAATGCGATAAAATAAAATTGCGATAATTAAAAAGTACGATAATTAAAAGTGCAATTAAATATGAAATAAAAGAATTATGCTTATTTAAACTTCCGTAATCATGATGTTTGACATGTTGATTTTAGTTTATTCACATGGATTAATTGTCCTATGTCCTGGATTATTCAATATGTCCGTGTGGTTTTTGTCCATAACAGTCCATCAGTCATAAATTAAAAGTGCGAGTGTCCTCGTCAAATTATCCTTATATCCGAAGTCAAATATTCCAACTAATTGTAATTCACCAAGTGTCCTTGTACATAATTCCAACTAATTGTAATTCACCAAGTGTCCTTGTAATTCACCAACTAATTGTTAACAATTACGCCAAGTGTCCTTGTACATAATTCGCATGGAGGTAGGTATCAGCTCACACTCATTTGTTTTCTTGTTTGCCGATGTTTATAATATATAATATAATATATATATTAATTTTAAGAATTAATTATATATTATATTATATTCATGTGCATAGTTGACTTGTAATTTTAGGTCCGTTGCGTCGAGCGTTGAGAGTTGACTTTGGTCCAGGTTTCGGATTTTCGAACGTCCTTTCATACAATTTAATATCTTGTATTTTGCATTTTGCGTCTTGTACTCTTGTAATTTTGAGACGTTTCTCATCAATAATTTGAACCACTTTGATTGTACTTTGTACTTTTGAGCTTTTTGGTCATTTGCGTCTTCAATTCGTCGAATCTGTCTTTTGTCTTCACCTTTTATTATTTAAACGAATATTACTTGTAAATAGAACAATTACAACTAAAAGCTTGTCTTTCTTGAGGGATAATGCTATGAAATATATGTTCATTTTTAGCATTATCAAATATTCTCACACTTGAGCGTTGCTTGTCCTCAAGCAATATAGTCTTGAAATAAAAATACTAGAATCACTTCTTTATTCTTCACACTTTGTACATCAGTGATTTCTATACGGCGGTATGAACAATGGTAGTAACGATGTGGTTTACAGTCCCACATGACTATGAAAATTTAGATCCTTAAGGAAATTGGATCTTTATGAAAACATTTGATCTTTTGAAAATACGATCTAGCTTTTACCCTAGATAAGTTTTCCGGAATAACCCTTCACCGGTGTTTTGCAAATTGTTTTTGTGGGTTTGGTGGGTTTCATATTTGAAAATTTTAGCTCAAAACTTGTGGTTTTGCGTCACCCACTTGCTAACCTTGTATTGGGAAAGCAACACGTCCAGTATACTTGCTCGTATATTACCTTTCGATAAACTATCGTCCGGTTGTAAAGGAAAGCGTTGAACAAGCAACTGTTAAGGCAATGTCCCCTGACATGCTTTTATTTATGGTCTATAAGGTGTCGGATGCAATTACTATCCTTTGTAGGAGCAATAGTAAAGCTCACCCTTTAGGTTTTCGGTCTGGCACAAGGTCTTGTCTTTGACCATGCTATGCAACCACCGTTCTTACGGTTGACACCCGATTTGGTTCAGGTGACCTAATGAATTCTAATGAATTCTCAGGATTTTACGTTCAATGGTAATGAACGCATTGAAAATAGGTTTTCAGAAAACAAATCGGTTTGTAATTTGATCAAAATATTTTCTCGTTCAAGTTCGAGTTTAGATATCTTCGAATTCCATGAGTTTGTAATTCTCAATCTTTAAAGTCAATCTCAAGGATTGAGTAATATCAGGCTTAAAAGCTGATTTTTAATCTTTAAGGAGATTTTCCTTACTGGGGTCTGATTCATTAGTCTTATCAAGCTAATTTGCACGGTGCCTGTAGTGACCCGAACTTTTCCATGTTTATATATATTAATTGAGATTGATATTTACATGATTAAATGTTTCTAACATGTTAAGCAATCAAACTTGTTAAGACTTGATTAATTGAAATAGGTTTCATATAGACAATTGACCACCCAAGTTGACCGGTGATTCACGAACGTTAAAACTTGTAAAAACTATATGATGACATATATATGGTTATATATATAGTTAACATGATATTATGATAAGTAAACATATCATTAAGTATATTAACAATGAACTACATATGTAAAAACAAGACTACTAACTTAATGATTTTGAAACGAGACATATATGTAACGATTATCGTTGTAACGACATTTAATGTATATATATCATATTAAGAGATATTCGTACATCATAATATCATGATAATATAATAATTTAAAATCTCTTTTGATATTATAAACATTGGGTTAACAACATTTAACAAGATCGTTAACCTAAAGGTTTCAAAACAACATTTACATGTAACGACTAACGATGACTTAACGACTCAGTTAAAATGTATATACATGTAGTGTTTTAATATGTATTCATACACTTTTGAAAGACTTCAAGACACTTATCAAAATACTTCTACTTAACAAAAATGCTTATAATTACATCCTCGTTCAGTTTCATCAACAATTCTACTCGTATGCACCCGTATTCGTACTCGTACAATACACAGCTTTTAGATGTATGTACTATTGGTATATACACTCCAATGATCAGCTCTTAGCAGCCCATGTGAGTTACCTAACACATGTGGGAACCATCATTTGGAAACTAGCATGAAATATCTCATAAAATTACAAAAATATGAGTAATCATTCATGACTTATTTACATGAAAACAAAATTACATATCCTTTATATCTAATCCATACACCAACGACCAAAAACACCTACAAACACTTTCATTCTTCAATTTTCTTCATCTAATTGATCTCTCTCAAGTTCTATCTTCAAGTTCTAAGTGTTCTTCATAAATTTCAAAAGTTCTAGTTTCATAAAATCAAGAATACTTTCAAGTTTGCTAGCTCACTTCCAATCTTGTAAGGTGATCATACAACCTCAAGAAATCTTTGTTTCTTACAGTAGGTTATCATTCTAATACAAGGTAATAATCATATTCAAACTTTGGTTCAATTTCTATAACTATAACAATCTTATTTCAAGTGACGATCTTACTTGAACTTGTTTTCGTGTCATGATTCTGCTTCAAGAACTTCGAGCCATCCAAGGATCCGTTGAAGATAGATCCATTTTTCTCTTTTCCAGTAGGTTTATCCAAGGAACTTAAGGTAGTAATGATGTTCATAACATCATTCTATTCATACATATAAAGCTATCTTATTCGAAGGTTTAAACTTGTAATCACTAGAACATAGTTTAGTTAATTCTAAACTTGTTCGCAAACAAAAGTTAATCCATCTAACTTGACTTTTAAAATCAACTAAACACATGTTCTATATCTATATGATATGCTAACTTAATGATTTAAAACCTGGAAACACGAAAAACACCGTAAAACCGGATTTACGCCGTCGTAGTAACACCGCGGGCTGTTTTGGGTTAGTTAATTAAAAACTATGATAAACTTTGATTTAAAAGTTTTTATTCTGAGAAAATGATTTTTATTATGAACATGAAACTATATTCAAAAATTATGGTTAAACTCAAAGTGAAAGTATGTTTTCTAAAATGGTCATCTAGACGTCGTTCTTTCGACTGAAATGACTACCTTTACAAAAACGACTTGTAACTTATTTTTCCGACTATAAACCTATACTTTTTCTGTTTATATTCATAAAATAGAGTTCAATATGAAACCATAGCAATTTGATTCACTCAAAACGAATTTAAAATGAAGAAGTTATGGGTAAAACAAGATTGGATAATTTTTCTCATTTTAGCTACGTGAAAATTGGTAACAAATCTATTCCAACCATAACTTAATCAACTTGTATTGTATATTATGTAATCTTGAGCTACCATAGACACGTATACAATGTTTTGACCTATCATGTCGACACATCTATATATATTTCGGAACAACCATAGACACTCTATATGTGAATGTTGGAGTTAGCTATACAGGGTTAAGGTTGATTCCAAAATATGTATAGTTTGAGTTGTGATCAATACTGAGATACGTATACACTGGGTCGTGGATTGATTCAAGATAATATTTATCGATTTATTTCTGTATATCTAATTGTGGACAACTAGTTGTAGGTTACTAACGAGGATAGCTGACTTAATAAACTTAAAACATCAAAATATATTAAAAGTGTTGTAAATATATTTTGAACATACTTTGATATATATGTATATATTGTTATAGGTTCGTGAATCAACCAGTGGCCAAGTCTTACTTCCCGACGAAGTAAAAATCTGTGAAAGTGAGTTATAGTCCCACTTTTAAAATCTAATATTTTTGGGATGAGAATACATGCAGGTTTTATAAATGATTTACAAAATAGACACAAGTACGTGAAACTACATTCTATGGTTGAATTATCGAAATCGAATATGCCCCTTTTTATTAAGTCTGGTAATCTAAGAATTAGGGAACAGACACCCTAATTGACGCGAATCCTAAAGATAGATCTATTGGGCCTAACAAACCCCATCCAAAGTACCGGATGCTTTAGTACTTCGAAATTTATATCATATCCGAAGGGTGTCCCGGAATGATGGGGATATTCTTATATATGCATCTTGTTAATGTCGGTTACCAGGTGTTCACCATATGAATGACTTTTATCTCTATGTATGGGATGTGTATTGAAATATGAAATCTTGTGGTCTATTATTATGATTTGATATATATAGGTTAAACCTATAACTCACCAACATTTTTGTTGACGTTTTAAGCATGTTTATTCTCAGGTGATTATTAAGAGCTTCCGCTGTCGCATACTTAAATAAGGACGAGATTTGGAGTCCATGCTTGTATGATATTGTGTAAAAACTGCATTCAAGAAACTTATTTTGTTGTAACATATTTGTATTGTAAACCATTATGTAATGGTCGTGTGTAAACAGGATATTTTAGATTATCATTATTTGATAATCTACGTAAAACTTTTTAAACCTTTATTGATGAAATAAAGGTTATGGTTTGTTTTAAAATGAATGCAGTCTTTGAAAAACGTCTCATATAGAGGTCAAAACCTCACAACGAAATCAATTAATATGGAACGTTTTTAATCAATAAGAACGGGACATTTCAGTTGGTATCCGAGCGTTGGTCTTAGAGAACCAGAAAATTTGCATTAGTGTGTCTTATCGAGTTTGTTAGGATGCATTAGTGAGTCTGGACTTCGACCGTGTTTTCTTTAAAAATGATTGCTTAACATTTTTGTTGGAAACTATATATTTTTAACATATGAATATTATGTGATATATTAATCTCTTATCGTGTTTGATATTATGTGATAGATGTCTACCTCTAGAACAAGTCCCATTGACTCACCTAATAATAATGAAGAGTCAAATGTAAATTGGAATGATTCGTGGACTGATTCACAAGTTCCCGAAGAGGAACCGGAAGAAGAGTCGGAACCGGAAGAAGAATCGGAACCGGAAGAAGAATCGGAACCGGAAGAAGAAATAGAACCAGTGGGGGAAATAATAAAACGGTTAAGTAAAAGAGAATCCTCAACCAACCGACCAAGGTTAAATGGTGTTTCCGCCAAGGAAGCAAAATATTGGGAGGATTACCAATTCTCCGATGAATCGGATTCTGACGAGAATTCCGATGATGTTATAGAAATTACCCCAACTGAATTTAAAAAGGCAAAAGAAAATAATAAGGGAAAGGGCATAAAAATAGAGAAATCTAACTCCAACCCCGATGAACTTTATATGTATCGTCAACCCCCGAAGTCCTTAAGTTGTAACAATGAACCGGGAACCTCTAAACCACCAGGTTTTTCTAAACCAATGTGGATAACGACGGCTCGTATTAGGGGAACATCATATATCCCTAGAAACTTTGCAAAACGAACCAAAACCGAACAAGAAGAAACGAGCGAGTCGGAATAAGATAGTTGTATTCGTGTGGTGTAATATATGTAATATAGTGTGCTTATGCTTTATGATATATGTAAAAATTACTTGTATTAATAAGTATTTTTTTTTTATGAATCTAACTCTTGTCTATTTTACAGTATAAAAACACAAAATGGATAGACAACCCAATATTTTAAGATACTTACCCGGAGACATGATTGATGAAATCTTGTCTAGAGTCGGTCAGAATTCTTCGGCACAACTATTTAAGGCGAGATCAGTTTGTAAGACATTCGAAGAACGTTCCAAGAATGCCTTGGTTTATAAAAGGCTTTCGTTCGGAAGATGGGGAATATCACATTGGGAAATCCATAAGTTACGATGTGTTTACTTTGACGCATATATTGCGGGGAACCCAAATGCTATTTTACGCAACGGGTTAAGAAATTATTTTGACTCAGTATATCCGAATATAGGACTTCGTGATTTAGAAAAAGCGGCTAACATGCAACATAAAGAAGCATGTTATGCTTACGGGTTAGTAATGTTCGCTTCTCACCAAAGTGAGAACAAGAACATCGGGCTACAACTATTAAACAAAACGTTCCCACAAGTGACGGAGTCGGTAATTGGGGTAAGAAATGAGGTTTTTAGATTGTTACGGGACTGTTGGACATTACGTAACCCTCGTCCCTTTGATGACGTTACAACACGCTGTCTTATCAACGGCCATAACGGTTATGTTCCACAAGACCAAGGATGGGAAGTAGTCCTAGTAAAACCAGAATGCATGACTTGTTTCTGGACGTATGAATTACGTGTCTTTATTGCCTTTGCTGAACAACTTGTGTACTAGCTAGAATTATCTTCACAACTATCTTGTATCAAAGTTATTGTGTGCTATATTTCATGCTTTATGTAAAATAAGCGGTTTTGTAAGTTTGTAAAATATTGTATAAAAGTTTGAACGCGAAATATTATTACAATCAGTTTTTCATATAGAATTGTAGTAGTTGAATTGTATATTAGCTACTAAGTATGAACTTAACGGGTAGGTACTACCCGAATTTAAACTTATAAAACGCTAATATGAAGAAAAAGCTTTTATAAATGAGTTCATATTATGCTACGAAATACTATTAACTACTCTTAATATTCTGTATGATTAACTTGTTCCATTTGACTATTTTGAAGGAAATGGCACCGACTACTCGACACACCGTGAATATGAATGAAGAGGAATTCCGTACTTTTCTAGCTTCAAACATAGCCGCAGTACAAGCTGCGCTACATACCAACAATAACCTTGGATCTAGCAGTACATGAAATCGTGTAGGATGCACCTACAAAGAATTCACTGCCTGCAAACCTTTGGAATTTGATGGAACCGAAGGACCGATCGGATTGAAACGGTGGACCGAGAAGGTCGAATCGGTGTTTGCCATAAGTAAGTGTACTGAAGAGGACAAAGTGAAGTACGCTACGCATACCTTCACAGGTTCTGCGTTAACATGGTGGAATACCTATCTAGAGCAAGTAGGACAAGATGATGCGTACGCACTACCGTGGTCAGCATTCAAGCACTTGATGAACGAGAAGTACCGTCCCAGAACCGAGGTCAATAAGCTCAAGACAGAACTTAGAGGGTTACGAACCCAAGGATTTGATATTACCACGTACGAAAGACGATTCACAGAATTGTGCCTATTGTGTCCGGGAGCATTCGAAGATGAGGAAGAGAAGATCGACGCATTTGTGAAAGGATTACCGGAAAGAATTCAAAAAGATATAAGTTCACACGAGCCCGCCTCTATACAACAGGCATGTAGAATGGCTCACAAACTAGTGAACCAGATTGAAGAAAGAATTAAAGAACAGACTGCTGAAGAGGCCAATGTGAAGCAAGTTAAAAGAAAGTGGGAGGATAACGGTGATAAGAATCACCAATACAACAACAACAGCAATTACAACAATAATCGCAACAATTATCCCAACAATCGCAACATCAATCGTAACTACAACAAACAGCCCAACAACAACAACAACAACAACAGCAACAGCAACTACAACAATCATCCCAACAACAATAATAACCGCAACAACAACAACAATCAGAAGCAGCTATGCCAAAGGTGTGAAAAGTATCACTCAGGGTTCTGCACCAAATTTTGCAACAAGTGTAAAAGAAATGGTCATAGCACGGCGAAGTGTGAGGTTTACGGACCAGGGGTTAATAGAACGAAAGGAACAAATGGTGTCGGAACGAGTAATGGCGGAGCAAGTAGTGTCGGAGCAAGTTATGCCAATGTAGTTTGTTATAAATGTGGAAAACCGGGCCACATTATTAGAAATTGCCCGAACCAGGAGAACACGAATGGACAAGGCCGCGGAAGAGTTTTCAATATTAATGCGGCAGAGGCACAGGAAGACCCGGAGCTTGTTACGGGTACGTTTCTTATTGACAATAAATCTGCTTACGTTTTATTTGATTCGGGTGCGGATAGAAGCTATATGAGTAGAGATTTTTGTGCTAAATTAAGTTGTCCATTGACGCCTTTGGATAGTAAATTTTTACTCAAATTAGCAAATGGTAAATTAATTTCAGCAGATAATATATGTCGGAATCGAGAAATTAAACTGGTTAGCGAAACATTTAAGATTGATTTGATACCAGTAGAGTTAGGGAGTTTTGATGTGATAATCGGTATGGACTGGTTGAAAGAAGTGAAAGCAGAGATCGTCTGTTACAAAAATGCAATTCGCATTATACGAGAAAAAGGAAAACCCTTAATGGTGTACGGAGAAAAGGGCAACACGAAGCTACATCTTATTAGTAATTTGAAGGCACAAAAACTAATAAGAAAAGGTTGCTATGCTGTTCTAGCACACGTCGAGAAAGTACAAACTGAAGAAAAGAGCATCAATGATGTTCCCATTGCAAAAGAATTTCCTGATGTATTTCCGAAAGAATTACCGGGATTACTCCCACATCGATCCGTTGAATTTCAAATAGATCTTGTACCAGGAGCTGCACCAATAGCTCGTGCTCCTTACAGACTTGCACCCAGCGAGATGAAAGAACTGCAAAGCCAATTACAAGAACTTTTAGAGCGTGGTTTCATTCGACCAAGCACATCACCGTGGGGAGCTCCTGTTTTGTTTGTCAAGAAGAAAGATGGTACATTCAGGTTGTGTATCGACTACCGAGAGTTGAACAAACTTACCATCAAGAACCGCTACCCACTACCGAGAATCGACGACTTATTTGATCAACTACAAGGTTCGTCTGTTTATTCAAAGATTGACTTACGTTCCGGGTATCATCAAATGCGGGTGAAAGAAGATGATATTCCAAAGACTGCTTTCAGAACACGTTACGGTCATTACGAGTTTATGGTCATGCCGTTTGGTTTAACTAATGCACCAGCTGTGTTCATGGACCTTATGAACCGAGTGTGTGGACCATACCTTGACAAGTTTGTCATTGTTTTCATTGATGACATACTTATTTACTCAAAGAATGACCAAGAACACGGTGAACATTTGAGAAAGGTGTTAGAAGTATTGAGGAAGGAAGAATTGTACGCTAAGTTTTCAAAGTGTGCATTTTGGTTGGAAGAAGTTCAATTCCTCGGTCACATAGTGAACAAAGAAGGTATTAAGGTGGATCCAGCAAAGATAGAAACTGTTGAAAAGTGGGAAACCCCGAAAACTCCGAAACACGTACGCCAGTTTTTAGGACTAGCTGGTTACTACAGAAGGTTCATCCAAGACTTTTCCAGAATAGCAAAACCCTTGACTGCATTAACGCATAAAGGGAAGAAATTTGAATGGAATGATGAACAAGAGAAAGCGTTTCAGTTATTGAAGAAAAAGCTAACTACGGCACCTATATTGTCATTGCCTGAAGGGAATGATGATTTTGTGATTTATTGTGACGCATCAAAGCAAGGTCTCGGTTGTGTATTAATGCAACGAACGAAGGTGATTGCTTATGCGTCTAGACAATTGAAGATTCACGAACAAAATTATACGACGCATGATTTGGAATTAGGCGCGGTTGTTTTTGCATTAAAGACTTGGAGGCACTACTTATATGGGGTCAAAAGTATTATATATACCGACCACAAAAGTCTTCAACACATATTTAATCAGAAACAACTGAATATGAGGCAGCGTAGGTGGATTGAATTATTGAATGATTACGACTTTGAGATTCGTTACCACCCGGGGAAGGCAAATGTGGTAGCCGATGCCTTGAGCAGGAAGGACAGAGAACCCATTCGAGTAAAATCTATGAATATAATGATTCATAATAACCTTACTACTCAAATAAAGGAGGCACAACAAGGAGTTTTAAAAGAGGGAAATTTAAAGGATGAAATACCCAAAGGATCGGAGAAGCATCTTAATATTCGGGAAGACGGAACCCGGTATAGGGCTGAAAGGATTTGGGTACCAAAATTTGGAGATATGAGAGAAATGGTACTTAGAGAAGCTCATAAAACCAGATACTCAATACATCCTGGAACGGGGAAGATGTACAAGGATCTCAAGAAACATTTTTGGTGTCCGGGTATGAAAGCTGATGTTACTAAATACGTAGGAGAATGTTTGACGTGTTCTAAGGTCAAAGCTGAGCATCAGAAACCATCAGGTCTACTTCAACAACCCGAAATCCCGGAATGGAAATGGGAAAACATTACCATGGATTTCATCACTAAATTGCCAAGGACTGCAAGTGGTTTTGATACTATTTGGGTAATAGTTGACCGTCTCACCAAATCAGCACACTTCTTGCCAATAAGAGAAGATGACAAGATGGAGAAGTTAGCACGACTGTATTTGAAGGAAGTCATCTCCAGACATGGAATACCAATCTCTATTATCTCTGACAGGGATGGCAGATTTATTTCAAGATTCTGGCAGACATTACAGCAAGCATTAGGAACTCGTCTAGACATGAGTACTGCCTATCATCCACAAACTGATGGGCAGAGCGAAAGGAGGATACAAACGCTTGAAGACATGCTACGAGCATGTGTTATTGATTTCGGAAACAGTTGGGATCGACATCTACCGTTAGCAGAATTTTCCTACAACAACAGCTACCATTCAAGCATTGAGATGGCGCCGTTTGAAGCACTTTATGGTAGAAAGTGCAGGTCTCCGATTTGTTGGAGTGAAGTGGGGGATAGACAGATTACGGGTCCGGAGATTATACAAGAAACTACCGAGAAGATCATCCAAATTCAACAACGGTTGAAAACCGCCCAAAGTCGACAAAAGAGCTACGCTGACATTAAAAGAAAAGATATAGAATTTGAAATTGGAGAGATGGTCATGCTTAAAGTTGCACCTTGGAAAGGCGTTGTTCGATTTGGTAAACGAGGGAAATTAAATCCAAGGTATATTGGACCATTCAAGATTATTGATCGTATCGGACCAGTAGCTTACCGACTAGAGTTACCTCAACAACTCGCAGCTGTACATAACACTTTCCACGTCTCGAATTTAAAGAAATGTTTTGCTAAAGAAGATCTCACTATTCCGTTAGATGAAATCCAAATCAACGAAAAACTTCAATTCATCGAAGAACCCGTCGAAATAATGGATCGTGAGGTTAAAAGACTTAAGCAAAACAAGATACCAATTGTTAAGGTTCGATGGAATGCTCGTAGAGGACCCGAGTTCACCTGGGAGCATGAAGATCAGATGAAGAAGAAATACCCGCATCTATTTCCAGAAGATTCGTCAACACCTTCAACAGCTTAAAATTTCGGGACGAAATTTATTTAACGGGTAGGTACTGTAGTGACCCGAACTTTTCCATGTTTATATATATTAATTGAGATTGATATTTACATGATTAAATGTTTCTAACATGTTAAGCAATCAAACTTGTTAAGACTTGATTAATTGAAATAGGTTTCATATAGACAATTGACCACCCAAGTTGACCGGTGATTCACGAACGTTAAAACTTGTAAAAACTATATGATGACATATATATGGTTATATATATAGTTAACATGATATTATGATAAGTAAACATATCATTAAGTATATTAACAATGAACTACATATGTAAAAACAAGACTACTAACTTAATGATTTTGAAACGAGACATATATGTAACGATTATCGTTGTAACGACATTTAATGTATATATATCATATTAAGAGATATTCGTACATCATAATGTCATGATAATATAATAATTTAAAATCTCTTTTGATATTATAAACATTGGGTTAACAACATTTAACAAGATCGTTAACCTAAAGGTTTCAAAACAACATTTACATGTAACGACTAACGATGACTTAACGACTCAGTTAAAATGTATATACATGTAGTGTTTTAATATGTATTCATACACTTTTGAAAGACTTCAAGACACTTATCAAAATACTTCTACTTAACAAAAATGCTTACAATTACATCCTCGTTCAGTTTCATCAACAATTCTACTCGTATGCACCCGTATTCGTACTCGTACAATACACAGCTTTTAGATGTATGTACTATTGGTATATACACTCCAATGATCAGCTCTTAGCAGCCCATGTGAGTCACCTAACACATGTGGGAACCATCATTTGGCAACTAGCATGAAATATCTCATAAAATTACAAAAATATGAGTTATCATTCATGACTTATTTACATGAAAACAAAATTACATATCTTTTATATCTAATCCATACACCAACGACCAAAAACACCTACAAACACTTTAATTCTTCAATTTTCTTCATCTAATTGATCTCTCTCATGTTCTATCTTCAAGTTCTAAGTGTTCTTCATAAATTTCAAAAGTTCTAGTTTCATAAAATCAAGAATACTTTCAAGTTTGCTAGCTCACTTCCAATCTTGTAAGGTGATCATACAACCTCAAGAAATCTTTGTTTCTTACAGTAGGTTATCATTCTAATACAAGGTAATAATCATATTCAAACTTTGGTTCAATTTCTATAACTATAACAATCTTATTTCAAGTGATGATCTTACTTGAACTTGTTTTCGTGTCATGATTCTGCTTCAAGAACTTCGAGCCATCCAAGGATCCGTTGAAGCTAGATCCATTTTTCTCTTTTCCAGTAGGTTTATCCAAGGAACTTAAGGTAGTAATGATGTTCATAACATCATTCTATTCATACATATAAAGCTATCTTATTCGAAGGTTTAAACTTGTAATCACTAGAACATAGTTTAGTTAATTCTAAACTTGTTCGCAAACAAAAGTTAATCCATCTAACTTGACTTTTAAAATCAACTAAACACATGTTCTATATCTATATGATATGATAACTTAATGATTTAAAACCTGGAAACACGAAAAACACCGTAAAACCGGATTTACGCCGTCGTAGTAACACCGCGGGCTGTTTTGGGTTAGTTAATTAAAAACTATGAAAAACTTTGATTTAAAAGTTGTTATTCTGAGAAAATGATTTTTATTATGAACATGAAACTATATTCAAAAATTATGGTTAAACTCAAAGTGAAAGTATGTTTTCTAAAATGGTCATCTAGACGTCGTTCTTTCGACTGAAATGACTACCTTTACAAAAACGACTTGTAACTTATTTTTCCGACTATAAACCTATACTTTTTCTGTTTATATTCATAAAATAGAGTTCAATATGAAACCATAGCAATTTGATTCACTCAAAACGGATTTAAAATGAAGAAGTTATGGGTAAAACAAGATTGGATAATTTTTCTCATTTTAGCTACGTGAAAATTGGTAACAAATCTATTCCAACCATAACTTAATCAACTTGTATTGTATATTATGTAATCTTGAGCTACCATAGACACGTATACAATGTTTCAACCTATCATGTCGACACATCTATATATATTTCGGAACAACCATAGACACTCTATATGTGAATGTTGGAGTTAGCTATACAGGGTTAAGGTTGATTCCAAAATATGTATAGTTTGAGTTGTGATCAATACTGAGATACGTATACACTGGGTCGTGGATTGATTCAAGATAATATTTATCGATTTATTTCTGTATATCTAATTGTGGACAACTAGTTGTAGGTTACTAACGAGGATAGCTGACTTAATAAACTTAAAACATCAAAATATATTAAAAGTGTTGTAAATATATTTTGAACATACTTTGATATATATGTATATATTGTTATAGGTTCGTGAATCAACCAGTGGCCAAGTCTTACTTCCCGACGAAGTAAAAATCTGTGAAAGTGAGTTATAGTCCCACTTTTAAAATCTAATATTTTTGGAATGAGAATACATGCAGGTTTTATAAATGATTTACAAAATAGACACAAGTACGTGAAACTACATTCTATGGTTGAATTATCGAAATCGAATATGCCCCTTTTTATTAAGTCTGGTAATCTAAGAATTAGGGAACAGACACCCTAATTGACGCGAATCCTAAAGATAGATCTATTGGGCCTAACAAACCCCATCCAAAGTACCGGATGCTTTAGTACTTCGAAATTTATATCATATCCGAAGGGTGTTCCGGAATGATGGGGATATTCTTATATATGCATCTTGTTAATGTCGGTTACCAGGTGTTCACCATATGAATGACTTTTATCTCTATGTATGGGATGTGTATTGAAATATGAAATCTTGTGGTCTATTATTATGATTTGATATATATAGGTTAAACCTATAACTCACCAACATTTTTGTTGACGTTTTAAGCATGTTTATTCTCAGGTGATTATTAAGAGCTTCCGCTGTCGCATACTTAAATAAGGACGAGATTTGGAGTCCATGCTTGTATGATATTGTGTAAAAACTGCATTCAAGAAACTTATTTTGTTGTAACATATTTGTATTGTAAACCATTATGTAATGGTCGTGTGTAAACAGGATATTTTAGATTATCATTATTTGATAATCTACGTAAAACTTTTTAAACCTTTATTGATGAAATAAAGGTTATGGTTTGTTTTAAAATGAATGCAGTCTTTGAAAAACGTCTCATATAGAGGTCAAAACCTCGCAACGAAATCAATTAATATGGAACGTTTTTAATCAATAAGAACGGGACATTTCAGTGCCCTCCCCATTTTACGAGACAGATCCTCTCATGGTTAGGATAAGTCTGACCACTTGGCGACCCTGTTTGATGCTGAGGTTCGTGGATTTCCAGCTGATTTTCGAGAAAACTTTTCAAGGTTTTTCGTAGACTCTACAACTGGTCTGGACGACAACTTCCTGACCTAAATCAAGAAGCGCGTGTCTTTTTTGGAAGACTTTACTTCCTTATAATGATGGAATTGATTCATCGTGTAGATCCATCTTTCTTTCAAAAGTATTACAATAAATCGGGTAAAACTGATTAGTTTAGTCCAAAACAAAAGTACCTGCAATAAGCTTGTACAAATATGTGATATATGTTTTAACGAACTTGGTGAATTCTTCCCACACTCAGCTTTTATTTATTTCTTTCTTTGCCTTTTTATTCTCCTCTATTCTATTTTAAATGAATTCAAGCGTTTTGGGTTGTTTCTCAAATTATGTCCTTTCCAAGGTAACAATAATTTCGGTGTTAACACCTAGTTTTATCGTTCATAAATATGTATAAACATGATTTTGAGTTCATTTAGTTGAAAATTTTCCAAATTTTCACAAAATTTGGCAAATAAACTAAGTGTATAAATTAAATGTTTAAACCGAAAGAATTTAACCCCTTTCCACACTTGAGATCTTGCAATGCCCTCATTTGCAAGAAATCAATAAAAATTTAAATTCATGAGGGTGATTAGTGTAGAAAAATGATTAAAAATACCGAGTTTGCAAACCTATTGTTTTATATCACATTTGATATTTTACGTCTGGTCGTTAAAATTAGTAGCTTTTGCTGAACTTAATGCCAGTTTTTGAAAGTGTGCTATTTTACCCTGTTTTGTACATAATATAAACTACAAAAAAATATATACATAATATTTTCTTTTTATAAAACCTTTATTTCTTAAAACAATTTAAATGAATAATTTTTAAAATTTTGTTTCCTTTTACTTTAGGTTGAGATAGTTTCGGTACTTTTACCTAGTCCGTCCCTCAACAAAATTTAAAATTTGTCATTTTAAAGTGATTGTTTTAAAAGCAAAGATTTTCAGGGTTTTTTTTTAATGTTTATGGCATACTTTAGATCAATAAGATTAAAAATAATGATACAAAATTTCTCATCCCGCCCTCGGGTAAAGCAATTTCGGTTCAAAGACCTAGTCTTCAACTTACGATGAATTTTGGAAATCAATTTTTAACTTAATGAAATAAAGTAAATTTTGTTTTTAAATTCACACCAAACTTAAATTTAAAATACATAAAATTAAAACTTCATTTAAATATAATTAAAATTTTAATTTTACAAACTTATATTAAAAATATTAGTTTAAAATATTTACAAACTTAAATATATTGATTTTAAAAATTTACAATTTTAAAAACATGTAAGAATAAAATTAAAAATCTTTTTTTTTTGTCTTTTATCCCACTTTAATCAATCAAATATTATCAAAAATATACGCCCCTCTTTTCGGTAAAGTAATTTCGGTTCCATAACCTAGTTTTACTCCTGAAGAATTTCTGAAATATTTTGGGTTGATTGATTAAAGATATTTATACCCTATGAATAAACGGTAAATTTCGCAGTGATGTAATAAATTTTTGTATGATATCAATAATTTCGGTTACGCATACCTAATTTTATTGAATACTAATTTAATACTTTATAGCGAACAATTTAGCGTTTAATATCAAAAGGTTAAAAGCAAATAAAAAAATAAAAACTGTACATACTTACCTGTGAGATAGAATTCTCAGTGACCTGCTTTAGCCCACTCATAATATAGTTGGACTAATTAGTTTTCCATAGCTACATAGGCGTAACCTCGAGCATTCAATGATTTTTCTTCTAAACATATGAACGGTCATTCTCTGCATAAAGTAACGAACTCAGTATTGGAATATGTCTGATTCGTCGAGCATTTTCCTTTGTGTAACCATTTTCCGCATTTGTGACATCTTTCAAGGTATCGTGCTCTTCTTTTCGCTACGGATTTTGATTTTCCTTTATCAAAATGTAACGTATTATGATCGTTTCTGAGTTCTTTTCTTACTCCGTTCAATTTGCCTCTGATTAATGATACCAATTCATTTAAAAGGGTGTCATTATTCCGTTTTGTGATTAAAGCGTGTAGCATTAGACCATGGTTTAGTTCACAGGAAATCTTCATCTCGTAAAACCTAAAAAAAAATAAAAATTCAGAATAGGGGGAGAAGACTAGTTCTTTAGGGTCTGCTAGGGAAAGACCATTCGGATTCTATTCTCGAGAACTACACGAAAACAGAAAATCTAACTCTAACAGAAATACATATTACCCTAAAAAGACTTGATTCTCCCCACACTTAGTTAGCTGTGGTGTTGAAATTGTGATTAACTTCATCTTTAACTTCCATTGGACTATCTATGTAATGTTTAACTCTGTGACCATTAACTTTAAATTCAATCCCATTTGAATTTATTAATTCTACTATTCCGTACGGAAAAACTCTTTTGACTATAAATGGTCCAGACCATCTTGATTTCAATTTTCCAGGAAATAGTTTGAATCATGAATTGAAAAGAAGAACTCTGTCTCCTTCTTTAAATTCTTTTGAACTTCTGATTCTTTTATCATGCCATTTCTTCATTCTTTCCTTATAGATTAACGAATTTTCTTATGCTTCATGTCTCAATTCTTCTAATCCATTTAATTGACTTAACCGTAGACGTCCGGCTTCATGTAAATCAAGATTACATGTCTTCAAAGCTCAAAATGCTTTGTGTTCAATTTCTACTGGAAGATGACATGCTTTTCCGTAAACGAGTTTAAAAGGTGTGGTTCCAATTGGAGTTTTGTAGGCTGTTCTAAAAGCCCATAGTGCATCCTCCAATTTAATGGACCATTCCTTCAGATTTGATCCTACGGTTTTCTCTAGAATACGTTTTAAAGCTCGGTTGGTATTTTCAACTTGTCCACTTGTTTGTGGATGATAAGCGGTGGAGATTTTATGAGTTACTCCATATCTTTTAAGAACTTTCTCAAGTTGATTGTTACAAAAATGAGTACCCCGATCACTTATTAAAGTTTTCGGTGTTCCGAACATTGCAAAAAGATGTTTTAAAAAGTTGACTACAACTCGTGTATCATTAGTCGGGAGAGCTTGTGCTTCCGCCCATTTAGATACATAATCAATGGCAACGAGAATGTAGAGATTATTATGAGATTTTGGAAATAGACCCATAAAGTCAATACCCAAAACGTCAAATACTTCACATACTTGAATGACATTTTGTGGCATTTCATCACATTGACTTATTTTTTTGGCCCTTTGACAAGCATCACAGGATTTGCAAAGAAGATGTGCGTCTTTGAAAATTGTAGGCCAATAGAATCCAGCATCGTAAACTTTTCTTGCTGTGAGTTGTGGCCCATAATGCCCTCCTGTTGGTCCTGTGTGACAATGATTTAAGATTTGACTAGCTTCCTCCCCGAATACACATCGGCGTATTATTCCATCGGGACAACTTTTAAACAAACGTGGATCTTCCCAAAAATAGTGTTTTATATCACTAAAGAATTTCTTTCGTTTTTGGTACGACAACCCTTTTTCAAGGAATCTACATACTAAGTAGTTTGCATAGTCTGCAAACCATGGAATTTCATTGTAATCTATCTTCAATAGATATTCATCATGAAAGTTGTCTTGTATGGCCGATTCATTTAGAACTTCTAATTCGGGATTCTCAAGACGAGAAAGATGATCAGCGGCGAGATTTTCTGCTCCCTTTTTGTCTTGTATTTCAATATCGAACTCTTGTAAGAGTAAGATCCAACGGATTAATCTTGGTTTGGCATCTTGTTTCGAAAATAGGTATCTAAGAGCAGAATGGTCGGTATAGACCACCGTTTTTGCTAGAACGAGATATGAACGAAATTTGTCAAAAGCAAAGACAATAGCAAGGAGTTTTTTTTCAGTAGTTGTGTAATTCGTTTGTGCTCCTTGTAACGTCTTACTAGCGCAATATATAGGTTGAAATCGTTTTTCAATCCTTTGTCCTAAAACGGCTCCCATTGCAAAATCACTTGCATCGCACATGAGTTCAAACGGTAGACTCCAATTTGGAGTTATCATAATCGGCGCATTAGTGAGTTTTTCTTTAAGAATATTGAAAGATTTGATGCATTCATCTGAAAAGATGAATGGAGCATCCTTTTCTAGGAGTTTATTCATAGGAGTGGCAATTTTAGAAAAAATCTTTTATGAAACGTCGGTAAAAACCGGCATGCCCTAGAAAACTCCTAACTCCTCTAACATTGGTGGGATGTGGAAGTTTAGCAATTACATCTACTTTAGCTCTATCCACTTTAATTCCTTCCTTTGAAATTTTATGACCAAGAACGATGCCTTCTTTAACCATGAAATGGCATTTCTCCCAATTAAGTACTAGATTTGATTACTCGCATCTAATAAGCATTCGTTCAAAATTAACTAGACATGATTCAAATGTATCACCGAAGACTGAAAAGTCATCCATGAAAACTTTCATGCATTCTTCTATCATGTCGTGAAAAATCGCCATCATGCACCTTTGAAAGGTTGCAGGGGCGTTGCAAAGTCCAAATGGCATGCGTTTGTAAGCAAAAGTACCATAAGGGCATGTGAATGTGGTTTTCTCTTAGTCCTCGGGAGCTATTGGAATTTGAAAATATCCGGAAAAACCATCAAGAAAACAATAGTAACTGTTTCTGGCTAATCTTTCTAACATTTGATCAATAAAAGGTAAGGGAAAGTGATCTTTTCTGGTGGCGTCATTTAATTTTCTATAATCAATACAAATACGCCATCCTGTTACAGTCCTAGTAGGAATAAGCTCATTTTTCTTATTTGTGATAACAGTCATGCCACCCTTCTTAGGTACGCATTGAACTGGGCTTACCCATGGACTATCAGAGATTGGATAAATTAAACCTGCATCTAGCAGTTTAATAATTTCTTTTTTAACAACATCTTGCATATTAGAATTTAGTCTTCATTGGCATTGCACATATATTTTATGACCTTCTTCCATAAGGATTTTATGTGTGCAATTTGAAGGACTTATTCCTTTAATATCATGAATTTTCCATGCAATAGCTGGTTTATAAGCTTTTAGCACATAAATGAGTTGAGATTTTTCATTTTCAGTAAGAGAAGACGATATTATTACAGGTAATTCGGATTCACCATGTAAATAAGCATATTCCAAATGGTTTGGAAGTGGCTTTAACTCTAATGTCAGTGGTTCTTCTATCGATGATTTATATCGATATCTGTCTTCTTCTTTTAGCATTTGAATTTCTTCCGTTGTTGGTTCATATCCATTAGCCATAAGTGTAGCTAACATTTCAGTTTCCTCAATTGGTTCAGTTCCTTCTCCTAAAGAACATTCTCCTGTTCCTTGTAATTCTGGAAATTCTTCTAACAATTCTGCATGTGAATCTATAGTTTGAATATAATAACATGTATCATCTGCAGATTGCGGTTGTTGCATGGCTCTATCAACTGAAAAGGTAACACTCTCGTCCTCTATACTTAGGGTCAGTTTCTTACCAAACACGTCTATTATTGCTTTAGCCGTGTTTAAGAATGGTCTTCCTAATATGAGAGGAACTCGAGAATCTTCTTCCATGTCCAGAATAACAAAATCTACTGGAAATACTAAAGTACCAACTTTAACTAGCATGTTCTCCATTAACCCTCTAGGATATTTTACTGATCGATCGGCTAGTTGTATTCTTATTCGTGTTGGTTTTAATTCTCCAAGGTCTAGTTTAGCGTATAGTGAATACGGCATTAAATTTATACTAGCACCTAAGTCTGCCAATGCTTCTATTGAACTAAGACTACCCAGAAAACATGGAATTGTGAAACTTCCTGGATCAGATAATTTTTCTGGTATCTTATTCAACAGCACTGCAGAACAATTAGCATTCATTGTAACAGTCGAGAGTTCTTCCGTTTTCTTTATATTTGTGATTAGATCTTTCAGAAATTTAGCATATCTTGGCATTCCTGAAATTACATCAATGAAAGGAAGATTGACATTTATCTGTTTAAACATATCCAAGAATTTAGATTGCTCGGCTTCAAGTCTTTCTTTTCTCATTTTACTCAGGTAAGGAAGTGGTGGTTGGTATGGTTTAACATAAGGTTTAGCTTTAACTGTGTTATCTTCATTAAACTTTTCAACTACCGGTTCTGTTTCCTTATCTTGCTCAGGTTGTGATTCTTGTGGAGTAGGAATAGCTTCATCAGAAATTACAGGTATTTCAGGTGGTTTAAGTGTAATACCACTTCTTGTGGTAATGGTTTTAGCTTATTCATTCCGGGGGTTAGCATTTATATCACTAGGTAGACTTCCCGGTTTTCTTTCATCTATTAACCTTGCTAGGTTGCTCACTTCTTGTTCCAAATTTTGAATAGAAGCTTGTTGATTTCTAAATGCTTGAGCATTTTGTTCATTCGTTTGTTTCTGAGATGTGAAAAACTGCGTTTGAGATTCAACTAGCTTCGACATCATGTCTTCTAAATTTGGCTTTTTATCATCGGTTTGTGGTGGTTTGTTTTGAAAATTAGGTCTTTGCTGATTGTAAGTATTATTGGATACTTGTTGATTGCAAGGACCTTGTTGGTTGTTGTATGGAACATTTTGGTTATAATTCTGGTTTTGATTGTAGATTGGTCTTGGCGGTTAATAATTATTCTGATAATTATTTCCAGGCCTTTGGTTTATGTATGAAACATTCTCTCTTTGTTCCATTGTTAGTTCAATACTGAGATAATCTTTTGTTAAATGTGGTCCTCCACACTGCTCACAACTAATTCGTATTGAGTGAATATCTTTAGTCATCTTTTCCATTCGTCTCTCGACAGCATCTCTCTTTGCGGAAATGGAATCAAAGTCATGGCTAGAATCGGCTCTAGCTACTTTAGATGATCTAACGATATCTTTTTCTTGGTGCCACTCATGTGAGTGGGAAGCAGTGTTATCAATAATTTTGTAAGCGTCAGTTGCTGTTTTCTTCATAATGGAACCACCAGCTGCTATATCGATGTCTTTCCTTGTAGTGATGTCGCATCCTTGGTAGAATATTTGTACTATTTGACAAGTGTCTAAACCATGTTGCGGACATCCTCTTAATAACTTTCCAAATCTTGTCCACGCTTCATATAGAGTTTCATTTGGCTTTTGTGTGAACGTAACAATTTCTCCTTGAAGTCTCACGGCTTTAGATGCCGGAAAGAATTGTTTAAGAAATTTTTCAACTAAGACATCACATGTATCAATCGCCCCTTCATGTAACGATTCTAACCAATCTTTGACTTCTCCCTTTAAAGTCCAGGGAAATAACATGAGATATATCTGTTCATCCTCCACTTCTCTTATTTTAAATAGAGTACAGATCCTATTAAAGGTTCGAAGATGTTCGTTTGGATCTTCCTTCGGCGCACCACTAAATTGGCATTGATTAATTACCATGTGTAGGATTTGTCCTTTGATTTCATAATCTGGCGCATTAATTGTGACGACCCGGAAATTTCCGATCAAATTTAAACTTAATCTTTATTTAATTTCGACACGATAAGCAAAGTCTATTAAACCGAGTCTCAAAATGTTGGAACTATTTTTCATGAATGCATTTGACCTTTGACTGCTCTCGACGTTTCACGAACAATTAAGTGTAAATAGATATGTGTGTATGTATATATAAATAATAATTCGAAATAGAATTTGAAGTATTAAATGTTATTGTTTTTAAAAACTAATAAAATAAAAAAATAGGATATTATAATAATTTATTTAAAATATATCTCTATATATAAATAAAGTATATTAAAAAAATAAAAAAATAAATAAATATTAAATGATTGTAATACTCGTCTGATGTTCTGATTGATATTAAACAAACTAAATTCAAACTTATTTGATTTTAAAATAAACGGTGATCCAAAAATGAGTTCTATAAATTATAGACTTACTAAAATTGTATCTAGGATCTAGTTATTAAATTTTAGAACTTTTTATATTTTACCCTGAAATGAGAGGGACAGTTGATGTAATTTTTATTTAACAAGTTAAGGATCAAATTTTAGGGTGTGTTTGGATGAAACTAGCTGGAGCCGGAGCTTATTGCTGGAGCTGGAGCTTATGGACTAGAGCTGGAGCTGGAGCTGGAGCTGGAGCTGGAGCTTATTTTTTAAGTTGGTAGCTGGAGCTTATTATTTTTTATAAGTGTTTGGTAAACTAGCTGGAGCTTATTTTCTAGTTCATAAGCTCTACTTTTTTTCATAAGCTACTAGAAGTAGCTTATTTTTCTAGAGCTTATGATTTTCATAAGCTCTACTTTTTATGTCTACCAAACAAAGCTTATTACTTAGAGCTTATTAAAATCATAAGCTCAAGCTCCTATAAGCTCTCATAAGCTCCCATAAGCTTCTCTACTAAACACACCCTTATACCATAATGACCAAAGTAAATAAAACTATTTAATTTAAAAATATGGAATTTTTTTCTGAACACTTTTATTCGCCACTGAGTAATCAACAGAGCCCGTCCGTGAAAACTGTCAGCAGACTCCACACGTTTTAATAAATTTAATGTCGTTTCATTGTGAATCATTGGATCAATCATTGTATTAGTTTATTAGTTATTAATATTTGAATTCTGTAAATTGGAGATCTTTATATATATATATATATATATATATATATATATATATATATATATATATATATATATATATATATATATATATATATATATATATATATATATATATATATATAAGATGATCGTATCAAACATCCACTATCAAAAATTTGTTAGACATCACTGTCTAAATTTGATTTTCCTATTTGAGTTTGTTTCATGTCTCCCTAATCCACATGTGATCCTTTAATTGTTAAGATGTTTATATTATGTATTGACTTATGCAGTATCTATAACTCTATATATGTATATATTATTACATATAATACATACACTTGTATGATTGATCAAAGATTCCACCAACTTGCAAATCTTCACTTGATTTTGTAGATAGTTTACTGTTATTATTTGTGTACTATATTGACTTTGTTTCCATCATCTAATTCTTTATATATGCATATTTGAATTATTAACACACAGCTACATACACCACTTGATTCTTATTTTTATTTTTTTGGGTTGTTCCTGCAAACCCACCATCACTTTGTCATTTAAACCACCAACTACATCTACTACTTCATTTTTCATATTTTAAAGACTTAACAATAACAACACACATTCACCACCTTCGTTATCATCGATTGCTTCTTATTTCTGTTGGCCAAAACAAACCACTAAACCAAGCTACAAACCATCAAACCATTACCGAGGCCCTATGGTCCTTGTTTCTTGTTCGATTATAACCAACCCAGGTGACTGTTTTGCAGTCCAAAACCATCCCACGAAACCATCATCTTCGCCACCACCACCCTTCATTTTTGGTTGAGCATCCATACAACTGCCACTATACTCGATCACCACCAACCGCCATGAACACTGACACCATAACCACCTTCTAACACCACAAATTAAACCCGCCACCTCCTATTTTCGTGAACACCCACAATCACCTCCTTCTTTATGTGATCCGCTACCACCCACTTTGATAACCATGTCGACCACCAAGATGAAACCACCTGCAATAACCGTGACCCACCTTCAATATATATATATTTTGTTTTCGGTTTCGCATCTCAAACGAAACCACCATAAACAACCATTATCGAACACCCTCTTTTTATTTTCTTATTCGTTTCTTCGCTGCTATTGTTTATTTCTATTATCATTCGATCACCAAGCTAACACCACCCCCTTTCGACTTCTACTTCTATTATACCGTACTACTGCTACCTTGTTTTGTTCTCTGTTACATCAGGCAAACGAAAATGATAATATTAATGGTTATGATGCTATAGTGTAGATGCAAGACGATGATAATGATTCTGTTCCTTTTTATTTTCGTTGGAAATGATGATAGAGGAGAAAACTAGAATATCGATGTTAGTGTTGTGATGGTTGGATTCCTGTGTTGGTTACATTATCAAACCATAAACCCTTTTGTTATTTAATACCACTTAGGTCAATTGGGTTTGAAAAATGGATTCCAATATGAATTGGATTAATGAGTTACTAGTTGGGCTTGTAAAATCGATATTGGGCTAGAGATGTAAGTGGGTTTTAAGAAAACAGAATTGATAACGGGTTATAAATAATTGGAAGGGGGATTGTTCCAGAAAACAGACACAGCTAAATGGTTATGGGACGAGGGGTGTAAGGTAGAGGTCGCGGGTTCGAGTCCCATCCCGATCAGTTTGTTTCTTTTAATGCTTCTAAGGTATTATTTGTTATTATTATTGTTATAATTTTTATTATTACTAATTCCATTGTTGTTATGGTTAAGATTAATTATGTAAGATGATTAATTGTTAAAATATAAATATGATTATTATTATTAAAGTAGTAGTAATTATTATTATTATTATTATTTTTATCATTTTTGTTATTACTTTTATCATTAACTTTATTATTATTAAGATTACTATAAATATTATAATTTTGTAGATATCATCAGTAACATTAATATTATTATCATTACTTTCCAATAACTTTATTATTATTATTATTATCACTTTTATCAATAATATTATAAAATATCACTATTTTTATTAACTTTAGTATTATCAGAATTAATAATAATTTCATAAACAAATGATCTGCGTATAAAAGGTATATATTTAAAATACATAACTTAACTATATTGATATAACTATATATAAAATGGAAATACACATAATGAAACTTACTAATCTACTATATATATAAATATATATATATATATATATATATATATATATATATATATATATATATATATAACACATCACTAAGAATAATGTATAAGTTCGATTACAATTATGTGTATTAATAAATATACAAATGTTATAGGTTCGTGAATCCGAGGCCAACCCTACACTTGTTAAATGTCGTAATATGTATTTTTACTACAAAATACAATATGGTGAGTTTCATTTGATTCCCTTTTTACTCATTACATTTTTGGGCTGAGAATACATGCAATGTTTAAATAACTGTTTTGCAATATTTATATGCGTGAGTTTCATTAATCCCTTTTTAAATGCTTTTGCAATATATATTTTTGGGACTGATAATACATGCGCTGTTTTTATAACTGTTTTACGAAATAGACACAAGAAATTGAAACTACATTATATGGTTGAATGATCGAAATCGAATATGCCCCTTTTTATTAAGTCTGGTAATCTAAGAATTAGGGAACAGACACCCTAATTGACGCGAACTCTAAAGATAGATCTATCAGGCCCAACAAGCCCCATCCAAAGTACCGGATGCTTTAGTACTTTGAAATTTATATCATGTCCGAAGGAGGATCCCGGAATGATGGGGATATTCTTATATGCATATTGTGAATGTCGGTTACCAGGTGTTCAATCCATATGAATGATATTTTTGTCTCTATGTATGGGACGTATGTTTATGAGAATTGAAAATATGAAATCTTGTGGTCTATTAAAATTATGAAATGATTATTTATGCTAAACTAATGAACTCACCAACCTTTTGGTTGACACTTGAAAGCATGTTTATTCTCAGGTACGAAAGAAATCTTCCGCTGTGCATTTGATCATTTAACGATATTACTTGGAGTCATTCATGACATATTTCAAAAGACGTTGCATTCGAGTCATTGAGTTTATCAAGATCATTATTAAGTCAATTATAGTTGGATATATTATGAAATGGTATGCATGTCTGTCAACTTCGGATGAAATGAAAGATTGTCTTTTCAAAACGAATGCAATGTTTGTAAAATGTATCATATAGAGGTCAAATACCTCGCGATGTAATCAACTGTTGTGAATCGTTTATAATCGATATGGACTTCGTTCGGATGGATTAGGACGGGTCCTTTCAATTGGTATCAGAGCTGGTATAACGCCGTCCATGTGTGGCGGGTTAGTCGTAAAGGAGGTTCTCATAGTGTTACCTGTGATGAAGCATTGGCTCTTACTCCTTGCGATCCCTTACGAGGGTTGGCAATAGCCGAGAGGCAGGCCCTAAAATCAGTATCTGAGGTACACTCAGTGGTCACCAGGCGGTTAGCTGGGAAGGCACTGGGTGGGATGGTGGTTGTCCCCAACTGTCTTTCAGTTGGTATCAGAGCGGTGGTCTTAGCGAACCGGGTCTTGCATTAGTGTGTCTAACTGATAGTCGTTAGGATGCATTAGTGAGTCTGGACTTCGACCGTGTCTGCATGTCAAAAGTTTTGCTTATCAGTTCGTGTCAAAAATTACCTGCTTATCATTCTTAGAGAATCACTTGCTTATCATCCTTAGTCTAGACACATCTTATTGCATTGATTGCATGATTAGTGTATAGACAAAATTCTTATCTTAGCGTATCTGTTATTATTACCTTTGCCTGACAGCTTTCGTAGATTCCTCCGTAACTTATGGGATTTTAGTATTATATATGCATATGTAAATTATGTATTGCAGGATACTAATCTACATCCTATAATCTATTTCTTATCGAAAATCCTTCATCTGATCGTACGAGATGAATCCTTCAACTAGTTCGAGTCCCTCGGATTCCGACAGCTATTCCGATAGTTATCCTGACAGTTATCCCAAATGGATAGTCATTTAAGCTCCGGAAGCAACATCACCAGAATGAATCAACCAATCATCCATCCCCAATTCATCTGATGGATTCGTAGTCGACTTAATTAATGGAAACGCACAGAAGGCAATCCCTTCCACCAACCGAATTCACCTCACAATGAACCTGAAGCGTTTACCGGCGAACTTGTTCGAGACACCAATTTCAGTCTCATTTCCAGGGTAACTCGAAAAGATTATATTCTATCCACAAATCTGAACCTTATTCATCCGCTCGTTCCGATCGACAATCATCCTGGAGTAATAAGTCAACGAACTTCGCGCTCGAATAATCAATTCGGAGAATATGGTGAAAAATGTATCAGCTTCAGCAACATCACCGGCACCAACAGTACCATCAATAACAGCACTAGTACCATCAACAATCCATGCTTCAATATCATCATCTGTACTTTGAGTATGATCTTTGTTCTACGTATCGTTCTACCTCATTTATCTTCGTTCGACATGGCGAATATGTGATCTCTAAAGTTTTAGAGATTATTTATTCTAGTTCCAACCGAAAAGCAAATGAGTTTAATATCATATTAACTCATTAAATCCATGAATACATCTGAAGAAAATATATATGTATATATGTTTTCATAAAGATTTTAATTAAAAATTCTCTTGTACAAACTGTTAATGGTGAAAATATTTTAACGGGTAGGTAATACCCGAGGAATATTTAAATTGCACATTAATAAGTTACATTGTACGTTCTTCGAATCTGTTTCAACAGTCATATACTATCCTACTTACATCCACCGATATACGTATCCGTTCACCAAAGAATAACTATTTTCATTCAAATTAAATTTCATATTAGGATTTTGACATATCAGAATCCAACAAGTGGCATAATGAAGAAAAAATGGACACAATAAAAATTGATTAGAAACAGACTAATTAACAATATGAAATTTTGTTAAGAATCCACGCTAACAAAAATCCTAGCTAACTGATCCTAGCTAACTGTTAATTCCGTATTACATTTTATTTATCGCAATTTAATTATCGCAATTTATTTTATTGCAATTTAATTCTCGCAATTTTATTTATTGTTATTTAATTTCTATTATTTACTTTACGCATTTTATTTATTGTTATTTAATTTCTATTATTTACTTTACGCATTTTATTTATTGTTATTTAATTTCTATTATTTACTTTAGGCACTTTATTTATTGTTATTTAATTTCTGGTATTTATTTTACGCACTTTAAATATCGGGACATGTATACAAGGTTTTGACATATCATATCGATGCATCTATATATATTATTTGGAATCACCATAGACACTCTATATGCAGTAATGATCGAGTCTGAGACATGTACACGGGTCATGATATGAATTAATTAAATCGAATATTATATATTAAACTATGTATGAATTATTGGACTGTTAACTGTGGACTATCGACTGTGGACTGCCAACATTGGACAATTAAAATGAATTAAAATACTGATTATAATATATGAAACTAAAACAATTCTTCAAGTTTGCCACTTGATTTCATCTTAAACCTCATTTGTATCTTGACGATTACAATCCGCGTTCAAACCTTCATGATTCTTGAAAATACATCAATCGAGAGGATGATCCAACCACACTTCATCCACGGAAGAAAAGATTGATGCACGTAGTTATACATCAGAAAAACTCTCGAAAACTGAATAAACGTTTAACACGTAGTTGTGCTAATTCCTTAGTGTTATTATTACCCAAATTAACTTGATAATCTCTTTTCAAAGTAGAGAATTTTGTCACAGCTCTAACAAGATAACTTCGACTTTTCGTTCGAAAACAACCCTATTATAACCTTGATATATATGCGTGCTCTTTTATTACTACCAGGGAACCTTTCATATTCTACCATATTACCAGCATACGTACCAGCAATCTCGTTGCTTATTGGTTTAAATCTCTCCGATAAATCATTATATTTATTTATTGAAACCCTATCATATACTCATCCACATCTTGTAACGAGAACTGCCATACCAATTACCGAGAATCATCAATCAGTATTTCGAATCTAATAGCATTTCTACATCAACAATTATATGTATAACATTCATCTCTTAGAAATATGAACTTTCATTATGAAATTCTGAAATCACTCAGTCTACAAATCAATACTCTGAATGTTGAAAAAGTTGAATGAAGCAGCAGAAACTATAGGCAACCGTAAACGACCATAGTCATCGGAAGCTTGATGATAAAGAATAATATGTTGGAAAAGCTCAGAAACGTTGGAACTGGAAAACGAATAAAGTTAACTATGGAAGATACCAAGGACAAATACAAGGACCATACCCTATATTCAAAGAATCCAGATAATTCTGGATCCGTTGAAATCTTTAGAGGATATTGATAGTGCACCAAATGAACATATATTTAGTATCAATATCCTTCCAATATGTAAAGTTTTTAGTTGTAATTATTCTATTTTTAAGTTGTAATCGTTTAAATAAATAAGTGCGAAGACAAAAGGCGAAAACGAAGATTTGAAGACGCAAACGTCCAAAAAGCTCAAATGTACAAGATACAATCCAAGTGGTTCAAATTATTGATGAGAAACGTCTAAAAATGACAAGAGTACAAGTTTCGGAACGCAAAGTACAAGATATTAAATTATACGAAAGGACGTTCGAAAATCCGGAACCGGGACCAGAGTCAACTATCAACGCCCTACGCAACGGACCAAAAATTACAAGTCTACTATGCACAAGAATATAATATAATATATATATAATTATATAAATTATATATATATTATATATATTTATATATTATGTCGACAAAGAAGAAAACAAGCAAATGTGGCTGGATCCAGCTGGCCATGCGATCGCATGGCCTGGAAGCACAAATCTCATGCGATCGCATGGCCTACTTTTTCTGGCCACATTCCTTTAAATTGCAAGTTTGGGCAACGAATTTATACACACAAAAATATATATTACTCCCTCTGTTTAGTATAATATATATATATATATATATATATATATATATATATATATATATAATATAGGTTAGTTTTATATTAGATTAGTTTTGGGTTATGCAAAGGTTATTTTACGGGTTTTAAAGTCGAAATTCTGTCCTTGTAACACTATGCGATAAATACTCAATGTAAGTTATGTTCTCCTTTTTAAATTAATGTCTCGTAGCTAAATTATTATTATGCTTATTTAAGACGAAGTAATCATGATGTTGGGCTAAAAATATTAAAATTGGGTAATTGGGCTTTGTAACATAATTGGGGTTTAGACAAAAGAACGACACTTGTGGAAATTAGACTATGGGCTATTAATGAGTTTTATATTTGTTTAACTAAATGATAGTTTGTTAATTTTAATATAAAGATTTACAATTAGACGTCCCTATAAATAACCATATACACTCGATCGGACACGATGGGCGGGATATTTATATGTACGAATAATCGTTCATTTAACCGGACATGGGAATGGATTAATAGTCTATGGAATTATTAAAACAGGGGTGAAATTATGTATAAGGACACTTGGCGTAATTGTTAACAAAGTATTAAACCTTGGATTACACGCAATCGATATCCTGGTGTAATTATTAAACAAAGTATTAAAACCTTGTTACAGTTTAAGTCCCCAATTAGTTGGAATATTTGACTTCGGATATAAGGATAATTTGACGAGGACACTCGCACTTTATATTTATGACTGATGGACTGTTATGGACAAAAACCAGACGGGCGTATTAAATAATTCAGGACAAAGAACAATTAACCCATGGGAATAAACTAAAAATCAACACGTCAAACATCATGATTACGGAAGTTTAAATAAGCATAATTCCTTTATTTTCATATTTAATTGCACTTTTAATTATCCTACTTTTTAATTATTGCAATTTTATTTATCGCAATTTCATTATCGTTATTTACTTTACGCTTTAAATTAAGTTGTATTTATTTTTAATATTTTACATTAGGTTTTAACTGCGACTAAAGTTTTAAAATCGACAAACCGGTCATTAAACGGTAAACCCCCTTTTTTATTATTATTATATATAAAAATATATATTTTGTACAAATATAGTTGTTTAAAATATAGTGTAAAATAAGTCGTCTCCCTGTGGAACGAAACGGACTTATTAAAAACTATACTACTCTACGATTTTATACACTGCCTATAGTATTGTAGCAAGGTTTAGGTATATCCATTTTGTAAATAAATAATTAAAACTTGTGTAATATTTCGTCGTATTTCGTATTTAAATTAATACTATTTCGTACACCCCGCTGCACACATCAAGTTTTTGGCGCCGCTGCCGGGGATTCGGCGAAACACTATATTTTATAAATATATTTGTATATCATTTTTAGAGAAAAAAAACCAAAAATATAAAAACAAAAACAAAAATTTATATATTTTTAAGAGTTTGTTAAAAGTTTTATAAAGTTTCATTATTTTTTATTTTAGTTTATAAAAATATAAGTTTTATTTAAATATTTTGTATTTATATAAAATTAGAAAATTAGAAAACAGAAAAAAAAAATTTAAATAAAAATTCTCGAGCCCGAACACTGTAGCAGCCCAGCTCCTGGCCCGAAACCCTACCTCATGCGATCGCATGAGATTTTAACTTCCAAACCATGCGATCGCATAGCTTGAGTTGACAGGCCTGGTAACCTCAGCCGACAGTTTAGGGTTTTAATTAATTTATAATTATTATTATTATAACCCTAATTAGGTTAGTTTATTTAATTATTAGTTTTAGTTTTATTTAATTAATTTGTATTTTTAGTTTAATTAGTTTTAATAAATTATAAAATTAATAGTTTTATAAAATAAATAATATTTTATAAAAATTGTACTTTTTACAACTTTAAGTTTATTTTTATATTTTGTATCTTTTTATTTGTTTTAGTGTAATATTTGTATTTTTTTGCTCATATTTAGTTTTAAATTTAGTTTTTGCCGTAGCTTATTTTTATTTCTAGATTTTTAGGCTTTGTCGTAAAATCCCTTAAGTGCTTTTTCTTTAGACTAAGATTTAGATTTAGGTGCTTTAGAATTTTGCGACGCCCTTTTTAAGTTTTAGTACCTTTTTAAGATATTGCCATTTGGGATATAGTTTTTCTTTTAAGCTTTAATATTTTTAGACGCAACTTTTAATTTTTAGTTTTTAGTTCCTTTTTAAGTTTCGACGCGCTACTTTCTTATTTTTATTTTTCGACGCCTTTTATTTTTCAACCCTTTTCTTTTTCGACGTTTTTCGACGCGCTCTTTTTCTTTCTTATTTATCGCCATTCTTGTTTTTAGGACATCGAATTTTCTATTTCTTATCTAATATTTCTTTAAATTACGAAAAATTAATTTAAGCGGTTAAATTAATAGACATCCAAATTTTCTGCTTCGTAGTAATAGTTGGATTTGTTAGTGGCTGAGTTGTGAGCTTCTGATTTAAAGGTTTCTGGCTCCCTGCTGCATCTATTGGCTATTAGAAACGTGGGCAAAAGTAGAAAAGTCTATTAATTTGATAACTTATATAATTTTTATTTTTATAACTAATAGGATAATTAAGTAAATGCACCACATTGTTGCTAAAATTTGGTAATAAGTGCATTATGGAAAATCTCGAGAATATTTTGGAAACTATTTATGACATACGAAATCAATTTAATCAATACTCTCAAACGGATGTTGATGACAATTCGTTCGGTCAATCTTGGATCACGAATGACGAAACAATAACTGGTTGTGAAATCTGTGGAGATTATCACTCAACTTGGGAATGTTTTTATTACGTTCCTATGGAAAATTATGCACCCATGGAACCTGAATGGAATGATTATGAAGAATATAATTCAAATTGAGATTATTCCCAAGAATATATCCAAACTCAACAACCAGAAGACGAGAAAAATTATGTGTCTGAAAATCTTTTAGACAATATGAAAATCAAACTCGAAGAACTTGATGCTCAAAATGAACAAATGAGAGAGTTTGTAAATCGGCAAGCTGAAACTCTATCAGATTACACACCTGTTGATCTGAGGAGTCATGTACAAGAAAATCTCATAGCATTGAATTTTGATGAATTCGAGAGCTCCGAAATCACCAATTATCCCGATGATACTTTTTATTCAGCTTTACCAATTTTACAACATATCGACACATTAGCCTCTACCAACGAAATCAACGATTCATCAATGGATGAAGAAGAATTAAGGGTGACAAATTGGTACTCTTGGGAAAATGATAACGTTGAAAATTTTAACCCCGAGACCAAAGTGGAGGAACCGATAAGGACCGTTAATGAAGAAGAATTTGCTTCAATCCAGCCACAACCTTCCAACCCAATATTCTCAATAGACGAGTTATCCACCGAAGATGAACTAAGAGCAGTAATAGATAATGACATCTCAAATTTTACCCAATTGGGTAATAGAGGTGAACACTTTGATCCCAAAAATGAACGGAAGCAAATGTTAGAATTTGTCCACCAAATAAAAATATGTATGTCGGTGTATATCAATCCATTTGACCAAGAACCAGAAAAGAGACATATCCATTTACTAAAAGTTACACTTAAGAAAGAATTAAGTAGTGACGATCGGGTGGGTCTAAACTTTAAACCCATTGATATATTTTATACCATCCGGGATGTAAATAACTGGCTCACTATTCTAATTCGTGGAACTTATTCTACCAACTTCACATGTCATCAGCTAAGTTTGGGGAAGTCTAACCCCACTTAACGTTAAATTCGGGGTACGGGTTAGTGCATAACTCATTAATAAACATGCATAATAGATTAGGGTAAAAGACGCATTTTCAAATATTAACAAACAGCTCAGAAAAGCAGCCGTTTTTAAAGGAAAAAAAACATGTGTGATAAAACAAGAAGGAATTAACGATGAGGCGCGCCATCTATCATTCGACGAGCTTTGTAATTACAAACTGGGTATTTTTAATCACTTTTCTACACTTATCACCCTCGTGAATTTATAATTATAATCTGATTTCATGCAAATGAGGGCATTGCATGATCTCAAGTGTGGGGAAGGGTTATAAATTCTCTCGGGTTTGCACTTAGTTTATTTGCCAAATTTTGTGAAAATTTTAAAAATTTTCAAATAAATGAATTCAAAATCATGTTTATACATATTTATGAATGATGAAAACTAGGTGTTAATACCGAAATTATCGTTACCTTGAAAAGGACATAAATTGAGAAACACCCTAAAACACTTGAATTCATTTAAAATGGAATAAAGGAGAATAAAAAGGCAAAGAAAGAAATTAAGTGTGGGGAGAATGTACCAAGTTATTCAATTAAAAACTATCTATCACATGTTTCTGTAAAGTTATTGCAGGTGCTTTTGTTTTGGACTAAATTAACTGTTTTACCTGGTTTATTGTAATACATTTGAAAGAAAAGATGGATCTACACGATGAATCAATTCCATCATTAAAAGGAAGTAAAGTCTTCCGGAAAAGAAACGCGCTTCTTGATTTAGGTCATGAAGTTGTCATCCAGACCAGCTGTAGGTTGACGAAAAATCTAGAAAAGTCATCTCTAAAATCAGCAGGAAATCCACGGACCTCAGCATCAAACAGGGTCACCAAGTGGTCAGACTTATCCTAACCATGAGAGGATCTGTCTCGTAAAATAGGGAGGACGCTGTGCAAATTATCTTGATAAGACTAATGAATCAGACCCCCAGAAAGGATAATCTCCTCTTAAAGATTAAAAATCAGCATTTAAGCCTGATATTACTCAATCCTTGAGATTAACTTTAAAGATTGAGAATTACAAACTCATGAAATTCGATGATATCTAAACTCGAGCTTGAACGAGAAAATATTTTGATCAAATTAAAATCGATTTGTTTTTTGAAAACCCATTTTCAATGCGTTCATTACCATTGAATGTAAAATCCTAGGAATTCACTTGGAATTCATTAGGTCACCTGAACCAAATCGGGTGTCAACCGTAAGAACGGTGGTTGCATAGCATGGTCGAAGACAGGACCTTGTGCCAGACCGAAAAATTATAGGGTGATCTTTACTATTGCTCCTACAAAGGATAGTAATTGCATCAGACACGTTGTAGACCATGAACATCTGCATGTCATTAGACATCGCCTTAACAGTTGCTTGTTCAATGCTTTCCTTTACAACTGGACGGTAGTTTACCGAAAGGTAAAATATGGAGCAAGTATACTGGATGTGTTGCTTTCCTAATACAAGGTTAGCAAGTGGGTGACACAAAACCGCAAGTTTTGAGCTAAAATTTTCAAATCTGAAACCCACCAAACCTACAAAAATATTTTGCAAACACCGATGAAGGGTTATTCCGGAAAACTTATCTAGGGTAAAAGCTAGATTGAATTGTCAAAAGATCAAATGTTTTCATAAAGATCCAATTTCCTTAAAGGATCTAAATTTTCATAGTCATGTGGGACTGTAAACCACATCGTTACTACCATTGTTTATACCGCCGTATCAAAATCACTGATGTACAAAGTGTGAAGAATAAAGAAGTGATTTGTGTGATGTATTATTTCAAGTTCTGTATTGCTTGAGGACAAGCAACGTTCAAGTGTGGGGATATTTGATAGTGCACCAAATGAACATATATTTAGTATCAATATCCTTCCAATATGTAAAGTTTTTAGTTGTAATTATTCTATTTTTAAGTTGTAATCGTTTAAATAAATAAGTGCGAAGACAAAAGGCGAAAACTAAGATTTGAAGACGCAAACGTCCAAAAAGCTCAAATGTACAAGATACAATCCAAGTGGTTCAAATTATTGATGAGAAACGTCTAAAAATGACAAGAGTACAAGTTGCGAAACGCAAAGTACAAGATATTAAATTATACGAAAGGACGTTCGAAAATCCGGAACCGGGACCAGAGTCAACTTTCAACGCCCTACGCAACGGACCAAAAATTACAAGTCTACTATGCACAAGAATATAATATAATATATATATAATTATATAAATTATATATATATTATATATATTTATATATTATGTCGACAAAGAAGAAAACAAGCAAATGTGGCTGGATCCAGCTGGCCATGCGATCGCATGGCCTGGAAGCACAAATCTCATGCAATCGCATGGCCTACTTTTTCTGGCCACATTCCTTTAAATTGCAAGTTTGGGCAACGAATTTATACACATAAAAATATATATTACTCCCTCTGTTTAGTATAATATATATATATATATATATATATATATATATATATATATATATATATATATATATATATATATATATATATATAATATAGGTTAGTTTTATATTAGATTAGTTTTGGGTTATGCAAAGGTTATTTTACGGGTTTTAAAGTCGAAATTCTGTCCGTGTAACACTACGCGATAAATACTCAATGTAAGTTATGTTCTCCTTTTTAAATTAATGTCTCGTAGTTAAATTATTATTATGCTTATTTAAGACGAAGTAATCATGATGTTGGGCTAAAAATATTAAAATTGGGTAATTGGGCTTTGTACCATAATTGGGGTTTGGACAAAAGAACGACACTTGTGGAAATTAGACTATGGGCTATTAATGGGTTTTATATTTTTTTAACTAAATGATAGTTTGTTAATTTTAATATAAAGATTTACAATTGGACGTCCCTATAAATAACCATATACACTCGATCGGACACGATGGGCGGGATATTTATATGTACGATTAATCGTTCATTTAACCGGACACGAGAATGGATTAATAGTCTATGGAATTATTAAAACAGGGGTGAAATTATGTACAAGGACACTTGGCTTAATTGTTAACAAAGTATTAAACCTTGGATTACACGCAGTCGATATCCTGGTGTAATTATTAAACAAAGTATTAAAACCTTGTTACAGTTTAAGTCCCCAATTAGTTGGAATATTTGACTTTGGATATAAGGATAATTTGATGAGGACACTCGCACTTTATATTTATGACTGATGGACTGTTATGGACAAAAACCTGACGGGCATATTAAATAATTCAGGACAAAGAACAATTAACCCATGGGAATAAACTAAAAATCAACACGTCAAACATCATGATTACGGAAGTTTAAATAAGCATAATTCCTTTATTTTCATATTTAATTGCACTTTTAATTATCGTACTTTTTAATTATTGCAATTTTATTTATCGCAATTTCATTATCGTTATTTACTTTACGCTTTAAATTAAGTTGTATTTATTTTTAATATTTTACATTAGGTTTTAAATGCGACTAAAGTTTTAAAATCGACAAACCGGTCATTAAACGGTAAACCCCCTTTTTTATTATTATTATATATAAAAATATATATTTTGTACAAATATAGTTGTTTAAAATATAGTGTAAAATAAGTCGTCTCCCTGTGGAACGAACCGGACTTACTAAAAATATACTACTCTACGATTAGGTACACTGCCTATAGTATTGTAGCAAGGTTTAGGTATATCCATTTTGTAAATAAATAATTAAAACTTGTGTAATATTTCGTCGTATTTCGTATTTAAATTAATACTATTTCGTACACCCCGCTGCACACATCAGATATCTTGCCTCATGTTAAAATCTTGCGGAAAATCTTTCTCCATCAACCATCGAACTTAGAAATTCCAAAATATCATCATCAATATCTTCGATATTTCTGAGGATATTTCCAAAAATATTCTCGTCCGAAATTATATACCTCTTCGTGCTTCCTGTGTATCATTATATTGAAAACATTCAATAGAAAATTTAGTACCGAAAAAGATTATGCGTAACTATGAAGAAAGCCATGGACAAATCACAAAGAATAAGTTTGACTTCAAAGAATCCAAAGGATTCAATACCTGCTGAAGTCTTTAGTGAATATCTTGCTCCCTACTCTAAACCCTTGCGGACAATAGTTTCCATCATCCTCTGATCTTAAATATTCAAAGATATTATTGTATCTTTCATTTTAAATATCCTCTATATTTCTGAATATATTTTCATAACTAATCTTATTTGAAATTATTTATTTCTTTGAACTATCAGTGTTACATCATATAGAAACTGTTAGTTTCTATATTATGTAAACTTTCGAGCCTAAAATATGAATATTATTGAAGTAATGTTGGGAACTGATGCATGAGTTAGTATAATATAATGACACTTGATCAACGTGATTATATTACAGTAAGTCATGCTAAGTTTCTATTGGAACATGATGATTCACAAGATCATAACGTCATCATGTACCATGTTACATAACTCTTTCATTCTACTTAACTTCTGAACATATCAAGAAAATGTATTCTTGATAGTTTTATCTTCTGCAATTTTGTTAAATTTGAAAATCAAATCGTGCTATCATGTTCCACCCTGCTTAGAACATTATAATCATTCAAAATTCTATATCTACGAATTCTGGACCATTTTTCGCTTGACTTGGAGTCGGGAAGAGAAAACAAGAGCATGGAGCTTCGAAAAAATAAAGGAAAATATAAATCCGAACACAAACACAGAAATTACAAACCATGTATATCAATGTTGATCGCAACATAAAGACACGGGAGAATTAAAAACATTATAACCCTAAGGGTAAAGTAGAAGAAAACAGATTCCTCCGGTTGTAATTGGAAAAGGAGAATAATTGTTGCGATAGTAAGGATGAGGACAAGGATAAGAACTGGATTAAGCATTTTCACAATCGTTTGGATGTATGAACTAAGAAAGAAAGGTATAGGAATGATGAGAATAATGGAACAGAAGAATTTAATTTATAATGGAAATAACAGGCAGAGTAATCGAGGAAGATCGCCGTATTTAATTATAGTGATCTTAATTTCTTCATTCGCCGAAGAATCAAATCTTTTAGATTTCGAAGATTTTGTTTAAATCCCTTGAATTCTGGAATTCAACCCTCTACGTCAAAAGTTAAGACGCACCTTATATTTCTAAATTCCACCGTAACTACGTCAAAAGTTAAATCTCTATCTTCATCTGTTGTGACAGCTTCATTTGTACGCTTCACCTAATCGAGTTGTTTTATCTATATTAATCAATGAAGATAAAACTCTTTTTTATCAACTCATATTTGTCATGAAAACATTTTTATTGTTAACCATGACCACCTCACTCAAATTTCGGGACGAAATTTCTTTAACGGGTAGGTACTGTGACGACCCGGAAATTTCCGATCAAATTTAAACTTAATCTTTATTTAATTTTGACACGATAAGCAAAGTCTATTAAACCGAATCTCAAAATGTTGGAACTATTTTTCATGAATGCATTTGACCTTTGACTGCTCTCGACGTTTCACGAACAATTAAGTGTAAATAGATATGTGTGTATGTATATATAAATAATAATTCGAAATAGAATTTGAAGTATTAAATGTTATTGTTTTTAAAAACTAATAAAATAAAATAAAATAGGATATTATAATAATTTATTTAAAATATATCTCTATATATAAATAAAGTATATTAAAAAAAAAATATTAAATGATTGTAATACTCGTCTGATGTTCCGATTGATATTAAACAAACTAAATTCAAACTTATTTGATTTTAAAATAAACGGTGATCCGAAAATGAGTTCTATAAATTATAGACTTACTAAAAATGTATCTAGGATCTAGTTATTAAATTTTAGAACTTTTTATATTTTACCATGAAATGAGAGGGACAGTTGATGTAATTTTTATTTAACAAGTTAAGGATCAAATTTTATACCATAATGACCAAAGTAAATAAAACTATATAATTTAAAAATATGGATTTTTTTTCTGAACACTTTTATTCGCCACTGAGTAATCAACGGAGCCCGTCCGTGAAAACTGTCAGCAGACTCCACTCGTTTAAATAAATTTAATGTCGTTTCATTGTGAATCATTGGATCAATCATTGTATTAGTTTATTAGTTATTAATATTTGAATTCTGTATATTGGAGATCTTTATATATATATATATATATATATATATATATATATATATAATATGATCGTATCAAACATCTACTATCAAAAATTTGTTAGACATCACTGTCTAAATTTGATTTTCCTATTTGAGTTTGTTTCATGTCTCCCTAATCCACATGTGATCCTTTAATTGTTAAGATGTTTATATTATGTATTGACTTATGCAGTATCTATAACTCTATATATGTATATATTATTACATATAATACATACACTTGTATGATTGATCAAAGATTCCACCAACTTGCAAATCTTCACTTGATTTTGTCGATAGTTTACTGTTATTATTTATGTACTATATTGACTTTGTTTCCATCATCTAATTCTTTATATATGCATATTTGAATTATTAACACACAGCTACATACACCACTTGATTCTTATTTTTATTTTTTTGGGTTGTTCCTGCAAACCCACCATCACTTTGTCATTTAAACCACCAACTACATCTACTACTTCATTTTTCATATTTTAAAGACTTAACAATAACAACACACATTCACCACCTTCGTTATCATCGATTGCTTCTTATTTCTGTTGGCCAAAACAAACCACTAAACCAAGCTACAAACCATCAAACCATTACTGAGGCCCTATGGTCCTTGTTTCTTGTTCGATTATAACCAACCCAGGTGACTGTTTTGCAGTCCAAAACCATCCCACGAAACCATCATCTTCGCCACCACCACCCTTCATTTTTGGTCGAGCATCCATACAACTGCCACTATACTCGATCACCACCAACCGCCATGAACACTGACACCATAACCACCTTCTAACACCACAAATTAAACCCGCCACCTCCTATTTTCGTGAACACCCACAATCACCTCATTCTTCATGTGATCCGCTACCACCCACTTTGATAACCATGTCGACCACCAAGATGAAACCACCTGCAATAACTGTGACCCACCTTCAATATATATATATTTTGTTTTCGGTTTCGCATCTCAAACGAAACCACCATAAACAACCATTATCGAACACCCTCTTTTTATTTTCTTATTCGTTTCTTCGCTGCTATTGTTTATTTCTATTATCATTCGATCACCAAGCTAACACCACCCCCTTTCGACTTCTACTTCTACTATACCGTACTACTGCTACCTTGTTTTGTTCTCTATTACATCAGGCCAACAAAAATGATAATATTAATGGTTATGATGCTATAGTGTAGATGCAAGACGATGATAATGATTATGTTCCTTTTTATTTTTGTTGGAAATGATGATAGAGGAGAAAACTAGAATATCGATGTTAGTGTTGTGGTGGTTGGATTCCTGTGTCGGTTATATTATCAAACCATAAACCCTTTTGTTATTTAATACCACTTGGGTCAATTGGGTTTGAAAAATGGATTCCAATATGAATTGGATTAATGAGTTACTAGTTGGGCTTGTAAAATCGATATTGGGCTAGAGATGTAAGTGGGTTTTAATAAAACAGAATTGATAACGGGTTATAAATAATTGGAAGGGGGATTGTTCCAGAAAACAGACACAGCTAAATGGTTATGGGACGAGGGGTGTAAGGTAGAGGTCGCGGGTTCGAGTCCCATCCCGATCAGTTTGTTTCTTTTAATGCTTCTAAGGTATTATTTGTTATTATTATTGTTATAATTTTTATTATTACTAATTCCATTGTTGTTATGGTTAAGATTAATTATGTAAGATGATTAATTATTAAAATATAAATATGATTATTATTATTAAAGTAGTAGTAATTATTATTATTATTATTATTATTATTATTATTATTATCATTTTTGTTATTACTTTTATCATTAACTTTATTATTATTAAGATTACTATAAATATTATGATTTTGTAGATATCATCAGTAACATTAATATTATTATCATTACTTTCCTATAACATTATTATTATTATTATTATTATCACTTTTATCAATAATATTATAAAATATCACTATTTTTATTAACTTTAGTATTATCAGAATTAATAATAATTTCATAAACAAATGATCTGCGTATAAAAGGTATATATTTAAAATACATAACTTAACTATATTGATATAACTATATATAAAATGGAAATACACATAATGAAACTTAATGTATAAGTTCGATTACAATTATGTGTATTAATAAATATACAAATGTTATAGGTTCGTGAATCCGAGGCCAACCCTACACTTGTTAAATGTCGTAATATGTATTTTTACTACAAAATACAATATGGTGAGTTTCATTTGATTCCCTTTTTACTCATTACATTTTTGGGCTGAGAATACATGCAATGTTTAAATAACTGTTTTGCAATATTTATATGCGTGAGTTTCATTAATCCCTTTTTAAATGCTTTTGCAATATATATTTTTGGGACTGATAATACATGCGCTGTTTTTATAACTGTTTTACGAAATAGACACAAGTAATTGAAACTACATTATATGGTTGAATGATCGAAATCGAATATGTCCCTTTTTATTAAGTCTGGTAATCTAAGAATTAGGGAACAGACACCCTAATTGATGCGAACTCTAAAGATAGATCTATCGGGCCCAACAAGCCCCATCCAAAGTACCGGATGCTTTAGTACTTCGAAATTTATATCATGTCCGAAGGAGGATCCCCGAATGATGGGGATATTCTTATATGCATATTGTGAATGTCGGTTACCAGGTGTTCAATCCATATGAATGATATTTTTGTCTCTATGTATGGGACGTATGTTTATGAGAATTGAAAATATGAAATCTTGTGGTCTATTAAAATTATGAAATGATTATTTATGCTAAACTAATGAACTCACCAACCTTTTGGTTGACACTTGAAAGCATGTTTATTCTCAGGTACGAAAGAAATCTTCCGATGTGCATTTGATCATTTAACGATATTACTTGGAGTCATTCATGACATATTTCAAAAGAAATTGCATTCGAGTAATTGAGTTTATCAAGATCATTATTAAGTCAATTATAGTTGGATATATTATGAAATGGTATGCATGTCTGTCAACTTCGGATGAAATGAAAGATTGTCTTTTCAAAACGAATGCAATGTTTGTAAAATGTATCATATAGAGGTCAAGTACCTCGCGATGTAATCAACTGTTGTGAATCGTTTATAATCGATATGGACTTCGTCCGGATGGATTAGGACGGGTCCTTTCATTAATGTCAGGTTGAGTAATTGCGTGACCTTGGCCAGTGCGTTTAGCTCTCATTCGGTCTTCCATACTTAGAGGTTCCAGATTCTCCATTATTGAATTTGTTGAATCTGAATCACTAAAGGATTCCGATTTAATGGTAGGTTCCTCGACAATCTCTGTTTGAATGGTTGGTGGTTCTGGAGGAAAGATTAGTGGTTCAGGATCTCTGAATTGTCCCTGAATATTCTCCGGATTCTCAATTGTGAGGTCGGGTTCAAAAAATGGATTATCGGAAATTTGAATTGGAGTACTTGGTCGACTGGATGACGATTCTAAAGAAAAATCAACGGCGACAATATTTGCTAGATGTCTTGATCGAGTTACAGGTGGTGAACGTACGAAAGGTGGTGAACGTTTTGCTCGGTGCATTCACTGAATATCCTATTAGTTATAAAAATTAAAAATTATAAAAGTTATCAAAATAATAGACTTTTCTGCTTTTGCCCACGTTTCGAATAGCCAATAGATTCAGCAGAGAGCCAGAACCCTTTAAATCGGAAGCTCACAACTCAGCCACTAACAAATCCAACTATTACTACGAACCAGAAAATTTTGGATGTCTATCAATTTAACCACTTAAAATAATTTTTCGTTAAAATTTTTAAAGAGATTAGAGAGAATAAATAGAAAATTCTATGTCCTAAAAACTAGAGTGTTGTGAAATAAGAAAGAAAAAGAGCGCGTTGAAAAAAAACGTCGAAAAATAAAAGGTCGAAAAATAATAGGCGTCGAAAAAAAAATAAGAAAGTAGCGCGTCAAAACTTAAAAAGGAACTAAAAACTAAGAATTAAAAGTTGCGTCTAAAAATATTAAAGCTTAAAAGAAATACTATATCCCAAATGGCAATAACTTAAAAAGTACTACAATCTTAAAACGGCATCGTAAAATTCTAAAGCACCTAAATCTTAGTCTAAAGAAAAAGCACTTAAGGGATTTTTACGACAAAGCCTAAAAATCTAGAAATAAAAATAACTATGGCAAAAACTATAACTTAAAACTAAATACGAGCGAAAAATACAAAAATTACGCTAAAACAAATAAAAAGTTACAAAATATAAAAATAAAACTTAAAGTTGTAAAAAATACAATTTTTATAAAAATATTATTTTTATATTATTTATTTTATAAAAGTATTAATTTTATAATTTATTAAAACTAATTAATACTTAAAATACAAATTAAATAATAAAAACTAAACCTAATTAATTTAAAACACTAACCCTAATTAGGGTTTTAATAATAATAATAATATAATCCGTAATTATTGCTGTTGCAGAGTCAAATGTGGCGTGTCAGGTATGTTCATGCGATCGCATGAACTTTTGCCTTAGGGCTCATGCGGTCGCATGAGCTAGGGTTTCGGGCCAGTATATGGGATGCTACAGTACCAGGCCGAAACTTATATATATATATATATATATATATATATATATATATATATATATATATATATATATATATATATATATATATATATATATATATATATATATATATATATATATATATATATATATATATATATATATATATATTTTTCTAATTCTGTTTTATAATTATATAAATTATTTATATAAAATAAATAAAAACTTAAATATTAAAAACTAAAATAGAAAATAAAAGTACTTTATAATTTATGTATTTTAAACAATTCTTAAAAATATATACTTTATTTTGTTTTTCTTTTTATATTTTTGTATTAAAACGTATTTTTACAAAAACATATTTTTACAAAAGTAAATTAAAAATCTTTTATATATATATATATATATATATATATATATATATATATATATATATACATATATATATATATACATATATATATATATAGTGATTTGCTTCCGGCGTTTGACTGTCCCCGGCAGCGGCGCCAAAAATACTTGATGTTAAAGCGAAGGGGTACAAAATAGTTATATTTTTACAAGAAAATACTATTAAATATGATACAATTTTACACAAGTTATTTATTTATTTATAGAGTGGATATACCTAAACCTTACTACAACACTTATAGGCAGTGTACCTAATCGTACAGTAGTGTAGTTTTTAGTAAGTCCAGTTCGTTCCACAGGGATCTTTAGCCAAGTTTAACGCTATATTTTTAACTTATAATTGTAAAAATACAAAAATATATATAAGTAGTATTATTATTATAAAAAGGGGGTTTTTACCGTTTAATGACCGGTTTGTCGATTTTAAAACTTTAGTAGCAGTTAAAACCTAATGTAAAATATTAAAAATAACTTAATTTAAAGCGTAAAATAAATAACGATAATGAAATTGCGATAAATAAAAATGCGATAAAATAAAATTGCGATAATTAAAAAGTACGATAATTAAAAGTGCAATTAAATATGAAATAAAAGAATTATGCTTATTTAAACTTCCGTAATCATGATGTTTGACGTGTTGATTTTAGTTTATTCCCATGGGTTAATTGTCCTTTGTCCTGGATTATTCAATATGTCCGTCTGGTTTTTGTCCATAACAGTCCATCGGTCATAAATTTAAAGTGCGAGTGTCCTCGTCAAATTATCCTTATATCCGAAGTCAAATATTCCAACTAATTGGGGACTTAAACTATAACAAGGTCTTAATACTTTGTTTAATAATTACACCAGGATATCGACTGCGTGTAACCCAATATTTTAATACTTTGTTAACAATTACGCCAAGTGTCCTTGTACATAATTCACCCCTGTTTTAATAAGTCTATTAACTATTAATTCATTCCCGTGTCCGGTTAAATGAACGATTATTCGTACATATAAATATCTCGCCCATCGTGTCCAATCGAGTGTATATGGTTATTTATAGGTACGTCCAATTGTAAATCTTTATATTAAAATTAACAAACTGTCATTTAGTTAAACAAATATAAAGCCCATTAATAGCCTATAGTCTAATTTTCACAAGTGTCGTTCTTTTGTCCAAACCCCAATTATGGTACAAAGCCCAATTACCCAATTTTAATATTTAGCCCAACATCACGATTACTTCGGCATTAAATAAGCATAATAATAACTTAGCTACGAGACATTAAATTAAAAAGGTTGAACATAACTTACAATGATTAAAAATAGCGTAGCATTACACGGACAGAATTTTGACTTACACCCTTACAACATTCGCTAACATACCCTTATTATTATTAAAACTAAAATTAAAATTATAATATATATATATATATATATATATAATATATATATATATATATATGTTTACGTTCAGAGAAAGGAAAGAAAAAGATGGATGATATTCGACCAAAAACTGCGAAATTTATAGATGTGGCCAATATTTCAGGGCCATGCGATCGCATGGCTTTGATGCCCGATTTCCATGCGATTGCATGGAGGTAGGTATCAGCTTACACTCATTTGTTTTCTTGTTTGCCGACCTTTATAATATATAATATAATATATATATTAATTTTAAGAATTAATTATATATTATATTATATTCATGTGCATAGTTGACTTTTAATTTTAGGTCCGTTGCGTCGAGCGTTGAGAGTTGACTTTGGTCCCGGTTCCGGATTTTCGAACGTCCTTTCGTACAATTTAATATTTTGTATTTTGCGTTTTGCGTCTTATACTCTTGTAATTTTGAGACGTTTCTCATCAATAATTTGAACCACTTTGATTGTACTTTGTACTTTTGAGCTTTTTGGTCGTTTGCGTCTTCAATTTGTCGAATCTGTCTTTTGTCTTCACCTTTAATTATTTAAATGAATATTACTTGTAAATAGAACAATTACAACTAAAATCGTGTCTTTCTTGAGGGATAATGCTATGAAATATATGTTCATTTTTAGCATTATCAATACCAAACAAAAGTTTCCACTTGATCATTTAAATAAGTTACTAGTCTATTGTGGGGTAGATGATAACACTTTGGGTGATTGCAAGTTTCCCTTTCTCGATTAGAAAGAGTGGCCGACATTTTTTTTAAAACAAAGACAACACCACTTGATTAATTAGAGAAGTAGGATTACTTTAGCATGTTTTATTATTTTAATCGTGGTTGATACGTTTCCACTATATTAGGTCGTTTAAAAGAGATTATTAAAATAGGCTTGTGATTTGGAATATGATTTGGGTTGCTAATTAGGCCGTAGCATTTTGACATGATTAATGAATCGTGATCCTATTTTATATGATGGGCCGAGTATTTTGTTGTTGGGTCGATTAGTGGTTAGATTTTCTGATGGGCCGCAAGTATATCAGTTGGGCCGAGACTCTCAGATTACTAGAAAGTTAAGTGATTTTGATTATGATAATAGCACATGGTGTATAGGATGATACATGTAAAATGATGATGATGTGTGATGTTAAATGATGATGATGCTGTGAAGTTACATGATGATGATGCATTATGATGATGGTGAAGACGTGACCATGAAATGATGATGATGTTAAACGATGTTCGATGATGATATAGATAAATGATGCTCGATAATATGATGGTTAATAAAGATGACTATGAATAGGAATAGATGGTGATGATGATTCATTAAGGATGATTATATGATGATAAATAAATAAGAAGATGATAATGATACTAGGGTTAGATAATAATGATTCAGTCGATTAATTTGAAGAATGAAGAAGAATACAGATATTTGGGAGTGTTTTTGGGTTAGCGGGACGTAGCGGGTTCAAACCGGACTTGGGCATTTTTTTTAGGATTACTCCATTGAAGTAGTTATTTATTTATTTACTTATCATTATTATTCTTATCATTATTATCATTATTATTAAAATTAATATTTTTAGGATCATTATTATTATTTTATCATTATTATTATTAGTATAAACATTATTATTAATCTCTTTATCATTTTTAGTATTATTACTATCATTATTATTACTTTTACCATTATTATTATTACAACTATATTATTTTTATTATCAATATTACTATTATTATTATTATTATAAAAGTTAGTTATATTTAATAAAACTACATTTTTTTATTATTTATTTAAAGTATATAAAGTAAATATATTTAAGTTAATAATGAAACACATGAATTACTAAAACTAACAGTTATATTAATAATAATATATAAATTTATTCGATTTCAATTATATGTGTTAATATATATATATATATATATATATATATATATATATATATATATATATATATATATATATATATATATATATATATATATATATATATATATATATATATATATAAATGATATAGGTTCGTGAATCCAAAGTCAACCCTACACTTGTTAAATGACGTCATGTGTATTTTTACTACAAAATATATTAGGTGAGTTTCATTTGCTCCCTTTTTATATATATTTTGGGCTGAGAATACATGCGCTGCTTTTATAAATGATTGACGAAATAGACATAAGTACTTAAAATATATTCTACGTTGAGTTGTACCACCTTGCATATCTTCCCTAATAGCTTGGTAACTAATATTTACATGTTGGAAGAACATGTAAGCGCGAATCCTATTGATAGATCTATCGGGTTTGACCACCCCAACCGGGCTAGTCGCTCTAGTATCGTAAATGGTTGCATAGTACTTCGTTTTTACTACACTTGGTACAGTGTAGATAGATTTCATAATAAAGGAAATATGCCACATCAATAGTTAAGTATGGTTACCAAAGCGCTCAACAACTTATAGAATACTCTTATACACTTGCGAGTGTACATATATTTATAAACAGAAATCTTGTGGTCTATTAATATATTGAAATGATTGTTATGATAAACCTATGAACTCTTTTAAGCATGTTTATTCTCAGGTATGACAGAAATCTTCCGCTGTGCATTGCTCATTTTAAAGATATCATATGGAGTCATTCATGGCATATTTAGGTCAGTGCCTCACAATGGGACCAAATGTTGATAACTTCGTCCAGATGGATTAGGACGGGTCATTTCAGTTGGTATCAGATCGGTGGTCGTAGCGAACCAGGTCTTGCATTAGTGTGTCTAACTAGTAGTTGTTAGGATGCATTAATGAGTCTGGACTTCGACCTAGTAGTTGTTAGGTTATATTAATAAGTCTGGACTTGAACCTGGTCTGCATGTCAAACGTTTTTGCTTACTACCATTTGTCAAAAAAATATCTACTTATCATTCTTAGTCTAGACACATCTTACTGCATTGATTGTATGAATAGTGTATAGACAAAAATTCATATCTTAGCGTATCTATTACGGTAAACTTTGCCTGATATCTCCCGTAAATTTCTCCGTAATTTAAGGGATCCTGGTACTATATATATCTATGCATATTATGCACTAAGACTACCATCCAACTATCAGTTGCAATCACTAATCTTTTCATACTGAAAATCTTTTCTGTAATCGCATAAGATGGCCTCTACGAATCGACCAAGTTTCTCTGACTCCGAAGACAGCGTGATGGGAGCACAACAACCAATCAACTACCGTGATTACTGGAGAAAATGGGGGTGGGTTCGTTACATACTCACCCTATGGAGAAGGGAAGAATGTACTCCATATCATGAACCGAATCTACCACCTAACCTTGGAGTACTCGACCCGCTCACCGGCGAACCTGTTTGCAACACCGTTTATACTCTTTTTGCGAGAATTTTTCGTCTTGAGGCTACCATTAATGGAACTAGAGAAGATATCTGATCTCTACCTCACACTGATAACCAACCAAGGTTAGTAGAAGAAGTTAAAGAACTTCGAGCTCGAGTGCTAACGTTGAAGAATATGGTTCAAAACTTACAAGCACCAACAGCATCACAGGCACTAACAGTACCACCAACATCAGTACCAGCAGCACCAGTACCACTAACAATAACATCCGCATCACACATCTCGACACCATAATCTATACCACGAACATCAACATCATACGCACCATAGATACCAAAGAGTACCAACAACAATGAACTATGAAGTATTGATCCATAACTTCATTAATATTCTACGAAGAATATGTGGTTCCTAATAGTTTTAGAGATTACTTATTCTAGCTCAAACCGAAAAGCAAATGAGATTAATATCATATTAACTCATTAAATCCATGATTACATCTGAAGAAAATATATATGCAAGTATATTTTCATAAAGATTGTAATTAAAAATTCTTTTGTACAAACTGTAAATGGTGAAAATATTTTAACGGGTAGGTAATACCCGAGGAATATTTAGTTTTCACATTAGTAAGTTACATTGTACATTCTTCGAATCTGATTCAACAGACATTTACTATCCTACTTACACCCACAACTATACGAATCGGTTCACCACAGAGTAATCATTTTCATTCAATTTCAAAAATTGGATTTTGACTCATCAGAATCCAACAAGTGGCATAATGAAGAAAATATTTGACAAAATAAAATTTGTTAGAAACAAACAATTTAACTATGAGAAGAATTTTGTTAAGAATCCACGCTAACTGTTCCTAGCTAACTGTTCCTAGCTATCTGGTTACATTTTATTTATCGCAATTTATTTATCGCAATGTATATTCTCGCAATTTTATTTATCGTCATTTAATTTCTGTTATTTATTTTACGCACTTTAAATATCGGGACACGTATACAAGGTTTTGACATATCATATCGACGCATCTATATATATTATTTGGAATAACCATAGACACACTATATGCAGTAATGATCGAGTTCTCTATACAGGGTTGAGGTTGATTCTATAATAATATATATAGTTTGAGTTGTGATCGAGTCTGAGACCTGTATATAACGGGTCACGACATGTATTAATTAATTCGAATATTATATATTAAACTATATATGAATTATTGAATTACTAACTGTGGACTACCAATATTGGACCATTAAAATGAATTAAAATATTGATTATAACATATGAAACTAAATAATTCTTCAAGTTTGCCACTTGATTTCATCTTAAACCTCATTTGTATCTCAACGATTACAATCTGCGTTCAAACCTTTCATGATTCTTGAACACACCTTAATCGAGAGGATGAACCAACCGTACTTCATCTACGGAAGAAAAGATTGATGCATATAGTTATGCACCTGAAGACACTCGGAACCTGAGTAAACGTTTAACACGTATCAGTGCTAATTCCTTTAGTGTTATTATTACCCAAAATAACTTGGTAATTCCTTTCAAGGCAGCAAATTTTGTCACAGCTCCAGCAAAACAACTTCAACTTTTCTTTCGAAACAACCATATTATAACCTTGATATATATGCGTACTCTTTTGTTGTTACCGGGGAACCTTTTATATTCCACCATATTACCATAAGCGTTTAATCATCTAAAAACATAATTCTCCTGAAAACACCTCGGATTGATAACCGACGATTCAGATAAGGCTGCATTAAATGCAGAGGAAACAGTAAAATTGTAGATGGCCTAAATGGCCAAGAGTTTGATGATAACGAATGAAATGTTGGGAACGCTCGATAGAAAATTCGGTACTGAAAAATGGATTGAGCTAACTATGAAGGAGACCAAGGACAAATACAAGGATCAAACCCTATATTCAAAGAATCCAGGTAATTCTGGATCCGATGAAATCTTTAGAGAATATCTTGCTCCGAAGTCATGTTAAAATCTTGCAGAAATTTTTTTTTCATCAACCTTCGAACTTAGAAATTCCAAAATATCATCATAAATATCTTCAATACTTCTGAGGATATTTTCATAAATATTCTTATCCGAAATTATCTACCTCTTCGTGTTTTCTGTATTCCATTATATTGGAAACTTCTGTAAAATCTAAGTATAAATTATGAATGAATTGTGGAGAAGTGTTGAGAATTGAAGCATGAGTTAGTATAATATAATGACGCTTGGCGAACGTGATTATATTACAGTAAATCATGCTGAGTTTCTAATGAAACGTGATGATGGTTCACAGTAGATCATACCATTATCATGTGCCATGTTACGTAACTCCTTCTTTCTAATTAACCTCTGAATATATCAAGAAAATATATTCTTGATAGTTCTATTCTCAGTGATTCTGGTAATTTGACAAATAAAATCGTGCTATTACGTTCTTTCTTGATTAGAACATTAAGTTCATTCAAAACTCCATACTTACGAATTCTGGACCGTTACTCGCTTTACTAGAGGTCTAGAAGAGAAGAAAAAGGCAAAGAGCTCCGAAACATAAGGGAAGATATAACACCCGATAACAACACAAAAATCACAAACCGTGTACATTAATACGAATAGCAATATAAATATACGGGAGTATGATAAACACAATAACCCTAAGGTAATAGTAGAAGTGAATAGATTCCTCCGGCGGTAAATAAAAAAGAAGAATGACAGATGCGATAATTAGGAAAATATCAAGAATCAGAACTGGATGGAGCATTTCCACAATATTTTGGAAGTAGGAATATAGGAAGAAATTATAGGAATGGTGAAAATAATGGAACAGAAGAGATGAATTTATAGTGAAATATCAGACAGAGTAATCGAGACAGATCATCGCATTTAATTATAGAGATCTTAATTTCCTTATTCACCGAAGAATCAAATCTTTTAGATTCCGAAGATTTTCTTTAAATCCCTTGAATTTCGGAATTCAACCAAGACGACGTCAAAATTTAAGGCGAAACTTTATTTCTTCATTTCACTCTTTTGTGATAACTTCACTCGTACGCTTCACATAATCGAACCGTTTTATCTATATTAGTCAATGATGATAAAACTCTATTTATCAACTCATATTCACCAGGAAAACACTTTTAATTGTTAGCCATGACTACCTCACTCAAATTTCGGGACAAAATTTCTTTAACGGGTAGGTACTATGACGACCCAGAAATTTCTAACCAAATTTAAACTTAATCTTTATATGATTTCAACACGATAAGAAAAGTCTGTTAGGTTGAGTTTCAAAAAGTTTGAACTGTTTCATATATGCAATTACCCTTTGACTGTTCTCAATGATTCACGAACACTATTTGTAAATAGATACATGTATATTTAAATATATGAAAATATAATTTAAAATAAAATTTGAAATATTATATGAGTTAATTATTAGAATTTATTATGTAAAATAAAATAAAATGTGATATTATAATAAGTATTATTTAAAATATATCTATATATAAAAATAAAGTATATTAAAAATAAATATTAAATGATTGTAATACTCGTTGACGTTTCGATTGATATTAAGCAAGTTAATTCGAACTTATGCGATTTTAAAATAAACGGTGATTCGAAAATGAATTATATAATTTATAGGCTTACTAAAAATGTATATAGGATCTAGTTATTTAAATTTAAAACTTTTTATGTTTTACTTGGAGTTGGGAGTGAATAACTAATGTAATTTTTATTCAATAATTACTGATCGAATTTTATACCATAATGACCGAAATAAATAAAGATAATTACTGTGAAAGTTTGGGATTTTTTTGAACACTTTTATCCGCCACCGATTAATAACAGAGCATGATATTCAATCCGGAAAATGATAATTGAGGGTGGCTATGAATTTTAAATGTTTTAATTAGATTTATTATTATATGTTACCATTTTTCTCTTTTTGATTACAGCTCACTAGAATATTACGGAATATATATAATATACATATACAATATGCACACATGCTAGTCAAGAGATAACACATCACACTTGAAGATATTTTTTCTCCTTTACAGCTAAATATTCCCACTCATTAAAGTTGATTCGTATTTTTTTATTTTGAAATTATGTTGAGGCTAAACATTACCATGACCCTTCATATTGTTATATATCATTTATATCAAGTCAACACAACCTACACACTCATATGAAGTTACATATTCAGTAGTAGTGTTATTTTCTCTTTTCTCCTTGTCTCACAAAGGCACATACATGAATCCATTTATAATAAACCTCAAATCATCTTCGTAATCATTCGATTATGGCTGCTGCATTTTTAAACCGAGTATAAACAAAGACAACTACAACTACTCTAACAACCATCTTTGTGCTACTCCTGTTCGGTCGTGGTTACTAGTTGAACACCCATATTGTTGCGGTTGCTATTTTGTTCGGCTACTACTGTTCAAGATGCATTGAACCACCACAACACCTTGACCACTTTTGAACCATTACACTTTGCTCGAATTCTATTTTCTGTTTTCGATCAATAATCACCAAACCCACTTGCAACCACCATCCATTTACGAACCATATTCCACCACTGCCATCATACACCTTCAACCATCAAACACCATCAACCCTTAAGCACACAGACCCTCGACTACCATCGTAAACCACCACCTTAAATCGCGACAATCCACCATAACTCAATTTAACAAGCCTGATTATAATCATTACCGTTGCTGCTATACGGTTATAATAACCACCAAGAACAGTCCCCGTTACTTCAACGAAGCTAAACCACCTTAAACAATCAAGAACCACCGTCATCAATATTTTTTTTTCTTATTTGCTTCATGTCGCCGGTTTACATAAACAGAAGACCACCAAAGATTGTTTTGTGGCGATGCTGTTCCAATGTATTCATCACTACTACTGCTATATTTATTTATGGGAACCAACTCATCACCATCATCAGCTTCATCAACACCACAACGTACTGCTATATATTTTTTCTGTTGAACAATTTATTTTATTTTTCTATTGCTACTGCTGCTTCGTTGCAATTAAAGAAAATATACATAAAACAATAACAGTAACGATTATTATATGAAAGAAAATAAGGAGCTGTTTGTTACTTTGGAAGAAAGATACCAAACAAAAGTTTCCACTTGATCATTTAAATAAGTTACTAGTCTATTGTGGGGTAGATGATAACACTTTGGGTGATTGCAAGTTTCCCTTTCTCGATTAGAAAGAGTGGCCGACATTTTTTTTTAAAACAAAGACAACACCACTTGATTAATTAGAGAAGTAGGATTACTTTAGCATGTTTTATTATTTTAATCATGGTTGATACGTTTCCACTATATTAGGCCGTTTAAAAGAGATTATTAAAATAGGCTTGTGATTTAGAATATGATTTGGGTTGCTAATTAAGCCGTAGCATTTTGACATGATTAATGAATCGTGATCCTATTTTATATGATGGGCCAAGAATTTTGTTGTTGAGTCGATTAGTGGTTAGATTTTCTGATGGGCCGCAAGTATATCAGTTAGGCCGAGTGTCATGACCCGGATTTTTCCATGGTTATATATTGAACGATATTAATATTTACATGATTAAATGTTGCCAACATGTTAAAAAATCAAACTTGTTAATACTTGATTAATTGGAACGAATTTTATGTAAACGTGTGACAACCCAACTTGTCCGATGATTCACGAATGTTATAACTTGTAAATGACATGATAATATCTATACAAACTTATATATATATATATATATATATATATATATATATATATATATATATATATATATTTAACATGATGAAATGATAATTAAGTATCTCATTAAGTATATTAACCATGAACTATATACATAAAATGAGACTACTAACTTAAGGATTTCGAAACGATATATATACGTAACGATTATCATTGTAATAACATCTTAATATTTATATATCGTATTATGATATATTAACACACTATGTTATCATGATAATATAACAATTTAACATCTCATTAGATATAGTAACAATGGGATTAATTACATTTAACAAGGTGGTTAACTTAAAGGTTTCGAAACAACACTTAGACGTAACGACTAACGATGATTTAACGACTCAGTTAAAATGTATGTATATATATATATATATATATATATATATATATATATATATATATATATATATATATATATATATATATATATATATATATATATATATATATATATATTGTATTAAGATGTATTAATACACATTTGAAGGAGTTCAAGACATATATAAAAACACTCATAGTTAACAAAAATGGTTACAATTCCATTCTCATTCATTTTCATCAACAATTCTACTAGTATTCGCTCGGTATTTGCACTCGTATTATACCCAGCTTCTAGATGTATTTACTATTGGTATATACCAATAAAAATCTTCTCTTTAGCAGCCTTAAATGATTAAGGAATATGTGGAACCAATCATTTGTCAAGTAGCATGAATTATTTAGCAAGAAAACAAAATTAGGAATCTTTTCTTTCTTTATAAACTAAAAACGTTTTTATGCATGCACACCATTTCTTCATTCTATTTTCTCATACTTACACTCTCATTTCTCTCTCAAAATACTTCTAACTTCATACTTGATCATCTCCAAGCATTTTCCCCATCATTTAGCTTCAATTACAAGCTTTAATCATCAAAAAAACAACCTAGAATCAAGAAGTTGCAAGATTACTTCCAATTTTTTTAATCCAATCCAACAACTCATCAAAGATCAAGAACTTCCATCTAATCTCAGTAACTTTTCATTCATAATCAAGGTAAAATACTTCTCAAAATCCTTGTTCAATTTCTTGTATAGTTGCTATCTTATTATACTTATAAAACTTGTAAAAACTAGAACTTGTTTTGGTGAACACCAAGCTTGTTTGAAAAACTAATCTAATCTTTCTAACTTAACTCTAATAACACTTATTTATATGTATTATGATGTTATATTAAGTTAATATAAGAATTTATAACTTGTACATATGAAGAACACCTTGAAACTTAACATATATCCTTTAATCTCCATTCGGTAAAAAGCGGGCTGTTTTGGGTTGGGAATTAAAAACCTATCATAGACTTCGAGTTCGAGGCTAAGACTTTGGAAATGTGTTAATATATGTAAATAAGACTTCCAATATTTTTTTCATGATTTTAGACAAAGTGAAAGTATTTTATCAAAAATCATATTTTGGGTGGATGTCGAGATTTTTCCAAATCTGTCTACCAACACAAAAAGAGGGTAAAGCTCTAAAAATTACTACTTGAGATGAACTTTTCGAATTGGTTTTGTAAAATTTACTTCTTAAGAAATTCATATCAATTAGATTCACTTTAAACGGAGTTGTAATGAATATTTGGCGAGTAAAACAAAATCTGCTAAAATTAACGTTGTATGGACAAAATTTATATTATAAAAACTATATTAACCATATCCTTGTTAACTTTTCCTATATCCTATATATATATTTAGACAAGTTATCAGTAGTATAACAAAATATTATAATCTTGGTGAATTCTGTGATTGTATATATGTATAATAATATTCTTGGTACGTCCTAACACAATAAGTATACAATACGTTTTGATAAATCCTAAGACAACACGTACACAATACATCTTAGTTAATTCTAAGACAATACGTATATAATACATCTCTGGGTTGATGCAAAGACAATACGTATACAATACGTCATGGGGTAATTCTAAGATTATATATATATATATATATATATATATATATATATATATATATATATATATATATATATATATATATATATATATATACCGATTATTGGACTGTTGGACTTTTTGGACTATTTTGGACTACTACCAATGGACTACTAACATAAAATATTAAAAATTATTATATAAGTATTCTATGAACTTGCTTTATTTTATTCATATGTCGTATTATTATCTGAATCGTTATTATTGTTATAGGTTCGTGAATCCAAGGACGACGGTCATATTTTTAATAAGCTGGAAACTTATTATTAATATACTTTTACTACTATGAGTATATAGTCCCATTTTCAAACTCTACAAATATTTTGGGATGAGAATACATGCATTTTATGTTTTACGCCATGGATACAAGTACTTAAAATATATTCTACGTTGAGTTGTACCACCTTGCATATCTTCCCTAATAGCTTGGTAACTAATATTTAAATGTTGTAAGAACTCCTATTGATAGATCTATCGGGTTTGACAACCCCAACGGGCTAGTCGCTCTAGTATCGTAAACGGTTGCATAGTACTTCGTTTTTACTACACTTGGTACAGTGTAGGGAGATTTCATAATAAAGGGAATATGCTACATTTATGGTTAAGTATGGTTACCGAAGCGCTCAACAACTTATAGAATATCTTTGTTAAAATATTTATAACTATGAAATCTTGTGGTCTATATTTATATCGATGCTAGCTTTAAACCTATATATCTCACCAACCTTTGTGTTGACTGTTTAAGCATGTTTATTCTCAGGTCCTTAAGAAAGTCTTCCGCTGTTGCATTATCTGAGCAAGCTGTGCATGGAGTCTCATGCTTTTATTTAAATGAAGTGTTACATTCAATAAAACCTTTGTCATGTATTATATTTGACTGTTATGTCACGTGTGTAGTATTTGGAAACCGATGTATTATGGGGATTATTTCTTAAATAATTGCCCACTTGTTTAAAACATGGTGTGCTTTTTATGAAACGAATGCAATATTTTCTAAAATATATCATATAGAGGTCAAATACCTCGCTATGGGACCAATGAATAACGTACCGCGTTTATAGTAATATGGACGAGTCATTTCACCGAGACTCTCGGATTACTATAAAGTTAAGTGATTTTGATTATGATAATAGCACATGGTGTACAGGATTATAAATGTAAAATGATGATGATGTGTGATGTTAAAGGATGATGATGCTGTGAAGTTACATGATGATGATGCATTATGATGATGGTGAAGATGTGACCATGAAATGATGATGATGTTAAACGATGTTCGATGATGATATAGATAAATGATGCTCGATAATATGATGGTTAATAAAGATGACTATGAATAGGATTAGATGGTGATGATGATTCATTAAGGATGATTATATGATGATAAATAAATAAGAAGATGATAATGATACTAGGGTTAGATAATAATGATTCAGTCGATTAATTTGAAGAAGGAAAAAGAATACAGATATTTGGGAGTGTTTTTGGGTTAGCGGGACGTCGTGGGTTCAAACCCGAACTTGGGCATTTTTTTTAGGATTACTCCATTGAAGTAGTTATTTATTTATTTACTTATCATTATTATTCTTATAATTATTATCATTATTATTAAAATTAATATTTTTAGGATCATTATTATTATTTTATCATTATTATTATTAGTATAAACATAAACATTATTATTAATATCTTTATCATTTTTAGTATTATTACTATCATTATTATTACTTTTACCATTATTATTATTACAACTATATTATTTTTATTATCAATATTACTATTAATATTATTATTATAAAAGTTAGTTATATTTAATAAAACTACATTTTTTTATTATTTATTTAAAGTATATAAAGTAAATATATTTAAGTTAATAATGAAACACATGAATTACTAAAACTAACAGTTATATTAATAATAATATATAAATTTATTCGATTTCAATTATATGTGTTAATATATATATATATATATATATATATATATATATATATATATATATATATATATATATATATATATATATATATATATATATATATATATATATATATATATAAATGATATAGGTTCGTGAATCCAAGGTCAACCTTACACTTGTTAAATGACGTCATGTGTATTTTTACTACAAAATACATTAGGTGAGTTTCATTTGCTCCCTTTTTATATATATTTTGGGCTGAGAATACATGCGCTGCTTTTATAAATGATTGAAGAAATAGACATAAGTACTTAAAATATATTCTACGTTGAGTTGTACCACCTTGCATATCTTCCCTAATAGCTTGGTAACTAATATTTACATGTTGGAAGAACATGTAAGCGCGAATCCTATTGATAGATCTATCGGGTTTGACCACCCCAACCGGACTAGTCGCTCTAGTATCGTAAACGGTTGCATAGTACTTCGTTTTTACTACACTTGGTACAGTGTAGGTAGATTTCATAATAAAGGGATTATGCCACATTAATAGTTAAGTATGGTTACCGAAGCGCTCAACAACTTATAGAATACTCTTATACACTTACGAGTGTACATATATTTATAAACAGAAATCTTGTGGTCTATTAATATATTGAAATGATAGTTATGATAAACCTATGAACTCACCAACCTTTTGGTTGACACTTTTAAGCATGTTTATTCTCAGGTATGACAGAAGTCTTCCGCTGTGTATTTGCTCATTTTAAAGATATCATATGGAGTCATTCATGGCATATTTAGGTCAGTACCTCGCAATGGGACCAAATGTTGATGACTTCGTCCAGATAGATTAGGACGGGTCATTTCAGTAATCGTGCAACACGAAAAAAGGAAATACGCGACAAAGATGTGCATAATGCACTTCGGCAGACTTAACCGAGCATGTATGGAATCTTCCACCAAATTTCCACCACACCATTAAGTACTATTTCATTATTGTAATGTTTTTAATGAATTTTTTATTGTAACATTTTATTTTTATGTGTTCTTAATTATTGTAATAGTATTATTAATTTTAAGTTGTGTGATTTATTAAATTAATTTGTTTTTATAATTACAAAATAATAATATCACTGATTAATAAAAAAAATATAAATTAAAATCAACAAAATAGAAAGAGAAATGAAAAAGAAATAAAAAAATACCCTACCCCTACCCAACAACACGCCACTCAGCACGCCAACCCATTATTTACCAGTTTACCAGCACGCTCATCAAGCACCCCACCCCAACCAGAAACACGCCCATCGGGGTTAAAAATGGTCTAATTATTACTTCCAGTTAATTGCAAGTGATTATATTTATGTTAAAATTTTTGTACCCGTCACCCGTTGACGGGTATTTATAAAAAAATGTACCCGCTGTAACGGGTTGGATAAAATTTTGTACCCGTTGGCAGGTCGTGGGTATCTCATACCCGTCGTGGGTAAATCCTAACCGATCACTCCCTGATGTCCGTTTGAGCCATCCGCGAGTATACCCATTTACCCGCATACATATACTTAATTATATAATATATAATTTATTTATTTTTAATGTATTTTCATAATTATTAGCGGGTTTACTCGCGAGTTGTGGGTATCCGTGATTATAAATTAGTTCAAGTGTACTTTTTGTAAACTCACGGGTTTACCCGCGGGTACCCGCGAGTTGTGGGTACGAGCAGAAAAATTTACTCGTTGGCAGTTTAACAGGTGTTCGCGGCCGCAGGTAAAGAAAAATTCTTGGTAGGAAGATCACGGATATTAAAAATCCGTACTCGTTGCCAGTGGGTGAAATCCCTATTTATTATGATAACTATTTTTAAGGGAGAAGTTTTTTTTTTTTAGCATGCTCCTGTTATATTTATCATATATTATAAAACTGAGTTTTAAGAAGTGTGTTTTCTGTAATAGATTTTTACATAAAAGATGTAAATAAATGTCCCCCACAATTATTTTTAATACTATACGTACGTATTTGCTTTATTAGACGTAAATAAATTAAATTATTTAATTATAACAAAATTAATGAGAATTTTTAACAAGTATATGTTTTCACTAGTTAAAAACCCATAAATTCACAAGTTTGTTTAAATTATATATGTAAAATCTTTCAAAAAAATGACATTAGTACGTTCAATTTATGCAATAACATATAGTACCACTTACTCAAAAAACAGTTTAATAATTACAGTTTATAATTAGAGCATTATACAACCATCTTTTTTTTTTTGGAAAAGCAGAGATTTTATTAAAACTCGAAGAAACAATACAAGAACCCGATGTCGGTGTGTAAGAAGCAACTAACAACATTTGGTTGCAGAAAGAGCAACTAAAAAACACGAGGCTAACGATAACAACTACACTAACAACTAAACAAGGAACTAAATCGCATAGGTAATAGGATTGGTGAGCCAAACGGCCCATTCGATCTTCTTATCCTTCGCTCAAGAGGAAATCCATTCAAAAGACTTTAATTGTATTTCCATTAAAGCGGTCGGTCCCGTCCAACTTTTATTAGAAAAAACTTTTGAGTTACGGTTTCTCCATAGAAAGTAGGCGGTCGTCCATTCTAACACTTGCCAAATCTTGCATCTGAACCATGACATCAAACGGTTACTCTTTCCCTTGAAGGCCTCATTAATGCTTAGATTCAAAACCGGGCCCAAGCCCCACCTGTAACAACCCCGCCAAAATCGCAATTGACGCGGATGTTAACTCTGGTCCCAGTGCTTGGTCTTGACCTCTAAGCAACAACAAAATTCTAGCGGAAGCAATAAGTACCTGAGAATAAACATGCTAAAGCGTTAACACAAAGGTTGGCGAGTTCATAGGTTTATCACAAAAGATAAAGTAATGTAAAGTGGACCACAAGATTTAGTTTAAGTATAAACATTTCACAAAAAGTTTATAAGTCATGAGCACCCGATATACGAAGCTTAACACATGTGTATACAAATATACATATCAGTACCCTATAAAAGTCTACACTCAACCAAGTGTATTGTTACGAAGTAATAAGTACCTGTTATATGTTTGGGTGGGGTTGTCAAACCTGATAGATCTATCCATATGATTCGCGCTTACAATCCAGTAATTACTCACAATCGAGCTAAGGGCTTAGTGGTTGAAACTCATGCAAATAAGTAAGTTTAAGTACTTGTGTCCATAATGTAAATTAGTAAAAAGAGCATATATTCTCACCCCAAGTATAAAATAATTGTAAAAACGAGTAAAAAGTGAGGCTATGAGACTCACAATGAATGCAATCACGGTGTGAAGCTTAGAAAGTGCGGTTTAGATAGTTTACGGTGATCCGGATTGAGACCTAATGAATATTATGAGGTCAGAGGTCATACTATTTAATATAGTATTTAGGTTAAGTCTAAGATCAATTTCTTAAGAAATCTTATATGTCCAATTCGGTTCTTGGTTTCAAAAGTTACATATTTCATAGTTTTAAGATTTGACTGTTTTGACTAGTTTTACCATAAAAATAGTTTAGGTGTTTCTATTAATCTAGACATCCATTTAAGGTGAGATTACTTTCTCTGAAAAGCTCTTTGAGTCTAGTTTCTAATCATGTAAGGTTAGCCTCTAAACTCAAAATAGAAGTTGGTCATAAGTTCGTTTCTCTACAAGAGTGCAAAACAGTTCAGTTTTACACTATAAGATCTTGGGCAAGTTTAAAAATATCAAAACTTATTTATTTGACTCAAGATTTTTAGAGAAATTTTAGGACATATAAAAGTGATTATTCTCAAAAGGAATAGCCTCCAGGTCTTCATTAACCTTGTCTTTAGAGATAATGTTTTAGACTAATTACTGACTTCTACAAAATCTTGTGTCAACTTGATGGGACTATATCTCAATGATTTCTTAATAGTTTTTAGTGATTTAGCTATCCATGGTTTCCTTATTAAGTCTAGTTTTCAAATCAGAAGCCTTTAGTTCAATATATATCTTATATTATGATTTATACATGATTCTTTGACACTTGGTCAGATTGCTTTAAATCTGAACTTGTCTCACCAAATAAAAATTAAAAATGACTTTTTCTTTGAGATAAATCATAAAATCTTTATTAGAAGTCTCAAACACATATATGAACATCATATAAATTTATGAGTTCCAGAGATCAACCATAGGTTGGTGTTTAGGTCATAAACTTCAAGTAAAAATTTGGACATCTCAAATACAAAATAGTTTTACATAGTTTAACCACTTTAGTTCTTGGTTTAGCTTCATTTTTAAGACATAGTACATGTAGAGATCTTAAGTTTACTGATCTAGCATCAAGATCATGGTTAGCTATATAGTCATCATTGAGTGACTTAACACTCAAGATCAAACAATTAGACCATGAATGTTCTTGAAGATGACTAGAAATGATGAATAGAATTGAGTAGTTTGTTATATCTTGAAGGGTTTTGATCTTAGGTCTTCAATAATATAAACTAGAGAGTGATTTGGATCTGCAATTGGAATGTATGTATGTGTGAGAGTGAGTTAGAGTGATCAAAAATGAGAGAAGAGGAGGTTGATGGTGAATATATATAGAGAGGGAGATTGGACATGGCACAAGGGGAGGGAAAGTGAGGAATGACTCATCTTGTTACCATTAATTGTTCATGCATAATAAAATGATGGTGTTTTGCATGTAGATTAAGAAATATCTAAGATATTTTCAAGAGAAGGTGGTGGTGTGCATGGCAAGGGTGGCGGTTTTGGGTGGTAGTGGTGGAAGATGTATTTTGTTGATTTCTACATTTAAGTGTTCATGTGTTTATGTAGTTTTGTCTAATGTGTGGTATGAGGTTTTAATTGTATGGTTAAGGCTTAGAAAGTATGCTTAGATTAGGTCTAAATCAAGATAGATCAAGGTTGGTTAAATGAAAGAAATGGCTAAGTACAAGTTGATCAAGACTAGTTGTGAAAAATGATTAAGTGTAGAGAAAAGTCTTATCTTATGATTTAATGTCTAAGTGAATTAAGTCTTTATTTTAAATACTTGATTAATAAGTTTACTCATTAACTATATATATATATATATATATATATATATATATATATATAGGTATAGTTTTCAAATCTAGGTTTTATGGTGATAAGCTAAGGTTTTTAGGACATTATGCAAATGTTCAAAACAACTCTTGATTAAACAGAACTTAATTATAACCTTAGAGTCTTACAAATCTCAAAAATAAATCAAGATTTAATTTATCAAAACTGCTAGTCAAGTTGAAAATTTTAATTCATGAAAGTTAGATTAAACAACTTGGTCGGAAAAGTTCGGGTTGTGACATTATCCACCCGTCAAAGAAAATTTCGTCCCGAAATTTTGGGTAATAACATCCGTCGGCGTTGTGTTAGGGAAAAATAGATGTTGGCACTTTCGGTTCATTTGATTTGCTCATTCTCTCGTGAGCTTGAGTCCTCTATGAATGTTTCAACGAATTCCAACAATATGAATTATGTTTTGTTTGAGTCGTTTGACCTCAAGGTACAAAATCTTTATGGAATCTTTGAAGAAATGGAGTTTAGTACCTACGTGTATCTCAAAGAGATGACGATGAAGAAACGTGAGGCTTCGAATTGTGTGATATCTATGGTCTCGGTGTTTTCAGATGGCAACAAAGAAAATAACAGAGTCATGTAACATGGTATGTGGTTGTAATAAGGTTGATCAGACATCATTACCATCACAAACTATTAGAACTATGGTATGACTTACTGTAATATAACCACGTTGATCAGGCATCATTATATTACGTTAACTCATACCTCCATTCCAACATCACTTCATAAAGTTTAAGAGAATATAATCTTGGAGAACGGAAGTGAACAAGGTGTAATAAAATCTCGCATTTAATCAAAAAGAATTGGTGCAAATCTTCCAAACGTATGTGTCTCGCTGAAAATGAATGAATTGTAATTCACGTCGATGTGTTCAAAGTCAGTCGGTATTGTTTTTAATGAGTAGTGATCAATTATTATAGCAGCGAATAGTAATAAAATTATATGTAGTGCAAACTTAGTACACATATATATGTACACCTATATGGCCATGCTAACAGTATAACAGTTATCAGTCGGGTTGTAGTCTAGACTCACTAATGCATCCTAATGACTAGATCAGACATACTAATGACTATATCCCTACAACCATTAGATCTGATACCATCTGTAATAACCCCGCCAAAATCGTAATTGATGCGGATGTTAACTCTGGTCCCAATGCTTGGTCTTGACCTCTAAGCAACAACAAAATTCTAGCGGAAGCAATTAGCACCTGAGAATAAATAAGCTAAAGCGTCAACACAAAGGTTGGTGAGTTCATAGGTTTATCAAAAAAGATAAAGTAATGTAAAGTGGACCACAAGATACATTTTAAGTATAAACAGTTCACAAAAAGTTTATAAGTCATGAGCACCCAATATACGAAGCTTAACACATGTGTATACAAATATACATATCAGTACCCTATAAAAGTGTACACTGAACCAAGTGTATTGTTATGAAGTAATAAGCACCCGTTATATGTTTGTGTGGGGTTGTCAAACTCGATAGATCTGTCCATATGATTCGCGCTTACAATCCAGTAATTACTCGCAATCGAGCTAAGGGCTTTGTGGTTGAAACTCATGCAAATAAGTAACTTTAAGTACTTGTGTCCATAATGTAAATTAGTAAAAAGAGCATGTATTCTCACCCCAAGTATAAAATAATTGTAAAAATGAGTAAAAAGTGGGGCTATGAGACTCACAATCGATGCTATCACAGTGCGAAGCTCGAAAAGTGCGGTTTAGATAGTTTACGGTGATCCGGCTTGAGACCTAATGAATATTATGAGGTCAGAGGTCATACTATATAATATAGTATTTAGGTTAAGTCTAAGATCAATTTCTTAAGAAATCTTACATGTCCAATTCAGTTCTCGATTTCAAAAGTTACATATTTCATAGTTTTAAGATTTGACTGTTTTGACTAGTTTTACCATAAAAATAGTTTAGGTGTTTCTATTAATCTAGACATCCATTTAAGGTGAGATTACTTTCTCTGGAAAGCTCATTGAGTCTAGTTTCTAATCATGTAAGGTTAGCCTCTAAACTCAAAATATAAGTTGGTCATAAGTTCATTTCTTTACAAGTGTGCAAAACAGTTCAGTTTTACACTATAAGATCTTGGGCAAGTTTAAAAATAGCGAAACTTATTTATTTGACTCAAGATTTTTATAGAAGTTTTAGGACATATAAAAGTGCTTATTCTCAAAAGTAATAGCCTCTAGGTCTTCATTAACCCAGTATTTAGAGATATGTTTTAGACCAATTACTGACTTCTACAAAATCGTGTGTCAACTTGATGGGACTATATCTCAGTGATTTCTTAATGGTTTTTGGTGATTTAGCTATCCATGGTTTCCTTATTAAGTCTATTTTTCAAATCATAATCCTTTAGTTCAATATCTATCTTATATGTTGATTTATACATGATTCTTTGACACTTGGTCAGATTGCTTTAAATCTGAACTTGTCTCACCTAATAAAAATTAAAAATGACTTTTTCTTTGAGAAAATAATGAAATCTTTATTAGAAGTCTCAAACACATATATGAACATCATAAAATTTATGAGTTCCAGAGATCAACCATAGGTTGGTGTTTACGTCATAAACTTCAAGTAAAAATTTGGACAGCTCAAAGACAAAATAGTTTTACATAGTTTAACCACTTTAGTTCTTGGTTTAGCTTCATTTTAAGACATAGGACATGTAGAGATCTTAAGTTTACTGATCTAGCATCAAGATCATGGTTAGCTATATAGTCGTCATTGAGTGATTTAACAATCTAGATCAAGCAATTACACCATGAATGTTCTTGAAGATGACTAGAAATGATGAATAGAATTGAGTAGTTTGTTATATCTTGAAGGGTTTTGATCTTAGGTCTTCAATAATATGAACTAGAGAGTGATTTGGATCTGAAATTGGAATGTATGTATGTGTGTGAGTGAGTTAGAGTGATCAAAAATGAGAGAAGAGGAGGATGATGGTGAATATAAGAGAGGGAGATTGAACGTGGCACAAGGGGAGGGAAAGAGGGGGATGACTCATCTTGTTACCACTAATTGTTCATGCATAATCAAATGATTGTTTTTTACATGTAGATTAAGAAATATCTAAGATATTTTCAAGAGAAGGTGGTGGTGTGCATGGCAAGGGTGGTGGTTTTGGGTGGTGGTGGTGGAAGATGCATTTTGTTGATTTCTACATTCAAGTGTTCATGTGTTTGTGTAGTTTTGTCTAATGTGTGGTATGTAGTGACCCGAACTTTTCCATGTTTATATATATTAATTGAGATTGATATTTACATGATTAAATGTTTCCAACATGTTAAGCAATCAAACTTGTTAAGACTTGATTAATTGAAATATGTTTCATATAGACAATTGACCACCCAAGTTGACCGGCGATTCACGAACGTTAAAACTTGTAAAAACGACATGACGATATATATATGGATATACATATGGTTAACATGAGATTATGATAAGTAATTATCTCCATAAGTATATTAACAATGAGTTATATACATATAAACAAGACTACTAACTTAAGGATTTCGAAACGAGACATATATGTAACGATTATCGTTGTAACGACATTTAAATGTATATATATCATATTAAGATATATTAATATATCATAATATCATGATAATATAATAATTTAACATCTCATTAGATATAATAAACAATGGGTTAACAACATTAATTGAGATCGTTAACTTAAAGGTTTCAAAACAACACTTACATGTAACGACTAACGATGACTTAACGACTCAGTTAAAATGTATATACATGTAGTGTATTTAGATGTATTAAAATACTTTTGGAAGACTTCAAGACATATATCAAAACACTCATACTTAACGAAAATGGTTACAGTTACTTTCCCATTCTTTTCTTTCATCAAGAATTCTAGTCGTATTCTTACCCGTATTATACACAGCTTCAAAACGTACTTACTATGGGTATATACCAATAGGAACTAGCATGGGATTCTACTCTTGATTATGTCATGTATGACTAATCAATTTTAACTTCTACCATGAGCTAGTCAACTAACTAGAACTCCTTTTAACCCCACTCACCACTCACCAATTACCACTCATCATTCACTCCATTTCACTTCCAATTCTCTTTCTAATTCTCTCTCAACACACCCACACTATTATGAACGTATTTTTCCAGTAGTTAATCATCATCTTCATCAAAAATCACTTCAAGAATCAAGCTATAATCATCATAGGAAGAACACTTCAAGAACACTTCAAAAATCCCTTCAAGTTTACTAATTTACTTTCAAGCTTTCTAATCCATTCCAAGTAATCATCTAAGATCAAGAAATCTTTGTTATATATAGTAGGTTATCTTTCTTATTCAAGGTAATATTCATATTCAAACTTTGATTCAATTTCTATAACTATAAACTATCTTAATTTGAGTAAAAATCTTACTTGAACTTGTTTTTGTGTCACGATCCTACTTCAAGAACTTTCAAGCCATCCAAGATCCTTTGAAGCTAGATCATTTCTTGTCACTTCCAGTAGGTTTACCTACTAAACTTGAGGTAGTAATGATGTTCATAACATCATTCGATTCATATATATAAAACTATCTTATTCGAAGGTTTAAACTCGTAATCACTAGAACATAGTTTAGTTAATTCTAAACTTGTTCGCAAACAAAAGTTAATCCTTCTAACTTAACTTTTAAAATCAACTAAACACATGTTCTATATCTATATGATATGCTAACTTAATGATTTAATGTAATGACCCGCACTTTTTCGATCATTCTATACTTGTAAGATTAATATTTACATAAATTAAACCTTACCAACATGATAAGCAATCCAAATTGTTGAGATTTATGTTTTTGAAAAGAGTTTTACACAACGTTTGACCATCTAGTTTGACCGATAATATCACAAACTATATAACATATGATAATTATACGTTTGTGTATATATATGTATATATACATATTTAACATGATCTAAGAATGTTTTAATATCTCATTTTGTATTAATAACAATAAGTTATAAGTATATTTTGAAACTACTAACTTAAGTTTTCAAAACGATAACCATACGTAACGTTATTTGACTTAAAAACTTATAACCTATAATGTTTATACATATATCGTATAAGTAATGTATTTAATCACTTTTAAAGGGCTTACATACATAAAACAATATAAGTATATTTACAAAAAATAGCTATATTTGAATCCTCGTTCCGTTTTCTCAAAGATTTCTATACGTATACCTAGGGTATATGTACCCGTATCATACGCAGCTTCTAGATGTATTTACTATTGGAATATACCAATAAAAATCTGCTCCTTAGCAGCCTTAAATGATTAAGAAACATGTGGAACCAACCATTTGTCAAGTAGCATGAATTATTTAGCAAGAAAACAAAGTTAGGTATCTTTTTTTTCCTTTATAACCTAAAAACGTTTTTATGCATGCACACCATTTCTTCACCCCATTTTCTCATACTTACACTTCCATTTCTCTCTCAAAATACTCTTAACTTCATACTTGATCATCTCCAAGCATTTTCCCCATCATTTAACTTCAAAAACAACACTTAAACCTCATAAGAAACCATACAAAAACACTTCAAGAAATCCTTCTAAGAACACAAACTTACTTCCAATCTTTCATCCAATTCCATCACCCTTTTGGTTCTAGCTTTTTACTCCTCTTTTACAGCAACCTTGTCCAAGGAACTTGAGGTAGAATCTATGTTCATAACCTTATTCGATTCATATATATATAGCTATCTTATTTTGTGGTATAAAATTTTAACAACAAGAACATAGTTTGAATGTTTTCAAACTTGTTTGCAAACTAAATAGATTCTTCTAAATTAACTTTTAAAATACTTCAAGACCTGTAATATATCATAAATATATGCTAATTTAACAAGGTATAACTTGGTTTTTCAAAGAACACCTTAAAAACTGAATTTACGACGTCGGAGTGCAACCGGGGGCTGTTTTGGGTTGGATAATTAAAAACCATCTTAAACTTTGAATTGGAGGTTTATTCTCTGGAAAAATGATTTTTACTATGAATATGATAACACATAAAAATTTCATGATTTAACTCAAAGTATAAGTATTTTTAGAAAAATAATCATTTAAGGTTGTTTACATGATGGAAAATGATTAACTTCATAAGTTTCACTAAAGTTTGACCTATGACCTGTGATTTCGAATACAAACTAAGGTATTTACAGTTCATAGTCTTAAAGAGGGACTCGATCCAAGGAAGTGGCAAGTTGAATCAACGAAAACGGAGTTGTAACGAAGAAACTATGACCAAAACGAAATCGGATATCTAAGACTAGTTTAGCTACGAAAATAATTGGAGAAAATTAAATAAATCACATCTTTTTAAAATAACATGATATTTTATATATATGTACTCATAATTTAATTTTATATGGTTCAGGATCACCCGTAAACAATACGAGAAGATTAATCATAAGATCCCATGATTGTACGCAACATGTCATTTGACAACACCGGTACTTTATGTACGCAACACGTCATTTGACAACACCGGTACCATGGGTCAAGATTAATCTCGACCAATACATATATGATGGGGTTTTATTTATTTCGTTGGGGGTTTTATTTATTTCATTGCGGGTATATTAAACATCTAAAAATGAACCATTAAAATTGAATTACTAACAACGAACTGCTAACTACGGACTAAGGAATTATTAAAAGTATTAAAAGTATAACAAGTATATATATGTGACGTTTGTTTAAAAAGAAAAGGTATTGATATATTATATATGGATAGGTTCGTGATATCAACCGGAGACCAAGTCAAATTATATATATCTTCAAGACGAAAGTGAGTATATAGTCCCACTTTTAAACTCTAAATATTTCGGGATGAGAATACATGTATTTTATGTTTTACGTTATGGACACAAGTAACTGAAAATATATTCTACGTTGAGTTGTACCACTGGCATACTTCCCTGTAGCTTGGTAACTAATATTTACAGCGGTATTGTAAACGCGAATCCTGTTGATAGATCTATCGGGCCTGACAACCCCAACCGGACTGGACGACCAGTATTCAACGGTTGCACAGTACTTCGTTTTGTGACTACACTTGGTACGGTGTAGTAAGATTTCATATTAAAGGGAATATGCGACGTGATTAAATGTTAAGTATGGTTACCAAGTGCTCAACCACTTAGAATATTTTTATGAAAATGTTTATATATGAAATCTTGTGGTCTATATATATATATTGCTGCCGGCATTAAACCTATATCTCACCAACTTTATGTTGACGTTTTAAACATGTTTATTCTCAGGTGATAATTAGAAGCTTCCGCTGCATTATGTTGAATTTGAGCAGGATCTTGCGTACGCATATTTGTGTCAAAAAATAAGACTGCATATCCAAGAACTTGTGTTGTAAAATATGCTAGAAATCGGGTTGTTATTATCATTTGTAAAGTTTGTAAGTCGAAGATTATCGCTAAACGATAATCATCTTTATTTTGTCCAAAGCTTGTATCAAAAATAAGGATCATGGTTTGTAATTTATAATATATGCAGTTTTTCTTTAAAAAAATGTCGCATATAGAGGTCAATACCTCGCAATGAAATCATACGTTATCTAACACGTTCTTACGGTTAAGGACGGGTTATGACATGTGGTATCAGAGCGGTGGTCTTAGCGAACCAGGTTTGCATTAGTGTGTCTAACTGATAAGTCGTTAGGATACATTAGTAAGTCTGGACTTTGACCGGGTCTTATTTAAAAACCATTGCTTATCATCGTTGGTTAAAATTTATATGTAAATATTATGTAGTACTAATGGGTTAGTTGTTGTGTGATAGATGTCGGGCTCAAAACTTGTTATCACATTCAGCGACTCCGAACCAGAATCTTCAGATGGTGTTCCAGTCATTAACCTATCCGATGACGAAAATAAAATCTTTGGGGAAGACTCACAAATTCCGGATGAACCAACTATAGAGAACCCGGAAAGTGAACCCGAGGAGGAAAGTGAACCCGAGGAGGAAAGTGAACCCGAGGAGGAAAGTGAACCCGAGGAAGAAATACAGGAAATTACAAAAGAAGAGTTCGAACTAGGAAAGAAACGAAAGGCTAATGAATTAGAAAATTCAAATCCTGAGTTTAATAAGGATGATGTGGCACCAACTCCACTAGACACTACCACCCCTATTCCTGCTATTCCTATTCGTTCTATCCCGGCATCCAGTTCTTCAGTCCCACAGCCAAAATATAGGCAGACAGCCAGGATAAGCGTTAAGCGATTCTTTGAACCTAAACGTCCTAGAAAATAGACCAAATGATGCGCTGCCGTATTAAACCATGGGATCATATAATGTTTTGTATAATATTATTAGTGTGGTTTGTTTAATGTTCGATGTAAGATACGCATATGTAAAATAGTGAAGTGTGAAATGCAATAATTTTCCATGGTTAAGTATTATTTAGATGGTAGTAATTGATTCTGTACTAAGCTATTAAGTATGGACATTAACTGGTAGGTACTACCCTAGATATAATTATAAAACGCTAATAAGAAGAAAAGGCTTTTATAATAATACCTGGTTCATATTATTAATAAGCTATAATGTACTGTAAATATACACTACATCTATAATATTCCATGTGAATAATTATTTTCTTTTCATTCTTATAGAAGAATATGGCGCGATTGAACCGAATGACGGAACAAGAAATCCAGGAACTCATCAATCAGCGAGTGAACGACAGAATGTTATGGGTTGAGGCTGCAAGAGGTGCTGCAGTTAACCCAAATCCTCGTGTGGGGTGCACTTACAAAACTTTTCAAGCTTGCAAGCCCTCATCATTCAGTGGAACAGAAGGACCGATCGGTTTAACCCGGTGGATAGAAAAGATGGAGACTGTGTTTAAAATAAGTGGTTGTGTTGAAAAGGACATGACCAAGTATGCATCGTGCACTTTACAAGATAGTGCACTCACGTGGTGGAAAAATTATGTGAAGGCTGTAGGAGGAGATGTAGCTTATGATACTCCATGGGAAGAATTCAAAACAATGTTAATCAACGAATATTGTCCAAGGAACGAGGTTAGGAAGTTGGAAGATGAATTACGAAGTCTGAAGGTTATTGGTACTGAAATCACCAACTACAATCAGCGATTCATGGAATTAGTTTTGCTATGTCCTGAATTGGTTCCAACCGAAGAACGGAAAATTGAAATGTACAAAGATGGGTTGCCCAAAAAGGTCAAGGCAAATGTTACAGCATCGAAACCTAAGACAATTCATGAAGCTATAACCATGGCAAACGAGCTAATGGATCAGGTCATCATGGATAAGAAAGTATCCAATACTGATGTGAAGGTATCAGGTAACAAAAGAAAGTGGAATGGAAATTATGATCGAGGTAACCAACAACAATCTTTTAAGAAACAAGAAAACACGCAAGGTGCGGGTAGTGGTTTAAGCTTTGGTTATAAAGGACAAAATCCTTTATGCAACCGATGCCACAAACATCACTCTGGTTACTGTAATGTGGTATGCAACAAATGTAATCGAAAGGGTCATCTTGCTGAAGATTGTAGGGCTCTCGTTACAAATACAAATGGTACCAAGACTCTTGCCACCAATGCAAATAGAACTGCTTTGGCTACCATTACTTGTTTTGGGTGTGGAAAACAAGGTCACTATAAGAGCCAGTGCCCGAATCCAGAGAAGAATATCGGACCTGCACGTGGGAGAGCATTTGTTATTAATGCTAGAGAGGCATGTGAAGACCCGGAGCTTGTTACGGGTACGTTTACCATTAATAACTTATCCGCATCTATTATATTTGATACTGGTGCTGATAGAAGTTACGTGTGTAGAGACTTTCACGCTAAATTGAATTGTTCATCATTACCTCTAGATGCTAAGTACATGATTGAGTTAGCTAATGGTAAACTAATTAAAGCCGATAAAATTTGCCGTGATTGTAAAATAAATTTAGCCGGAGAAACATTTAAAATTGACTTAATACCCGTAGAATTAGGAAGTTTTGATGTAATAGTCGGCATGGACTGGATGTCCAAAATAGGAGCTGAAGTTGTGTGCGCCAAGAAGGCAATTCGCATTCCTCGTAAGAATAAAACGCAGTAATGATTTATGGAGAGAAGGGTAACTCAAAGCTAAAACTCATTAGTTATTTGAAAGCTCAAAAGTGCTTGAAGAAAGGGTGCTATGCTATCTTAGCACATGTTAATAAAGTCGAAAAGAAAGAAAAAGAGAAGTGCATCAATGACGTGCCTGTGGCAAGAGATTTTCCTGAAGTATTTCCGGAAGAGTTGCCGGGATTACCTCCATTTAGATCTGTAGAATTTCAAATAGATTTTGTACCAGGAGCTGCACCAGTGGCTCGTGCTCCATATAGACTTGCACCGTCCGAGTTAAAAGAACTTCAAAGTCAGTTAAAAGAATTACTAGACCGTGGATTCATACGACCAAGCACTTCACCGTGGGGAGCTCCAATTTTATTCGTCAAGAAGAAAGACGGATCTTTCCGAATGTGTATAGATTATCGTGAATTAAATAAGTTAACTATCAAGAATCGGTATCCACTACCGAGAATTGACGACTTATTTGATCAACTCCAAGGATCATGTGTGTACTCGAAAATTGACCTAAGATCGGGCTATCATCAATTACGTGTCAAAGAAGAAGATATACCGAAAACTGCTTTTCGGACACGTTATGGTCATTACGAATTTTTGGTCATGCCGTTTGGGTTGACAAATGCACCAGCTGTATTCATGGACCTCATGAATCGAGTTTGTAGTCCATATTTAGATAAGTTTGTTATCGTTTTCATTGATGATATTCTTATCTATTCCAAGAGTGAGCAAGAGCATGAACAGCATTTAAGGTTGATATTAGAGTTATTGAGAAAAGAACAGCTATATGCTAAATTTTCTAAATGTGCTTTCTGGTTGAAAGAAGTGCAATTTCTTGGCCACGTTGTTGGTAGCAAAGGAATTCAGGTTGATCCAGCAAAAATTGAAGCCATTGAAAAATGGGAGACTCCTAAGACACCAATGCAGATACGCCAATTTTTGGGTTTAGCCGGTTATTATAGAAGGTTTATTCAAGATTTTTCCCGAATAGCTAAGCCGTTGACAGCGTTAACGCAAAAAGGGAAGAAATATGAATGGACTTCTGAGCAGGAGAGTGCATTTCAATTACTGAAAAAGAAGTTGACTACGGCGCCTATTTTATCGTTACCAGAAGGGAACGATGATTTTGAAATATATTGTGACGCTTCGCGACAAGGTTTTGGTTGCGTTCTTATGCAACGGAAGAAAGTTATTGCATACGCATCCCGACAATTAAAGATTCACGAGCGGAATTATACGACGCATGATCTAGAACTGGGAGCAGTCGTGTTTGCATTGAAGATATGGAGACACTACTTGTATGGGGTTAAATGCACTGTGTTTACTGATCATAAAAGCCTTCAACATATTTTCGATCAAAAACAGCTGAACATGAGGCAACGTAGGTGGGTCGAGTTAATAAACGACTATGATTGTGAAATTCGTTATCATCCCGGGAAAGCGAATGTGGTGGCTGACGCTTTAAGAAGAAAGGAACGAGAACCAATTCGAGTACGAGCAATGAACATAAAAATTCGCATGAATCTCAACTCACAAATCAAAGAGGCTCAACGAGAAGCTCTTACTAAAGAAAACATAGGAAATGAAATAATGAAGAAGTATGGGAAACAACTCATTATGCGGGAAGATGGAATTCGATATTTTGAAAACCGTATTTGGGTACCAAAGTTGGGTGGATTAAGGAAGTTAATATTGAATGAGGCACATAAGACAAGATACTCGATACATCCTGGAGTTGGAAAGATGTATCAAGATCTTAAGACGTATTATTGGTGGCCTAATTTGAAGACAGACGTTGCAACATATGTTGGGGAATGTTTAACTTGTTCCAAAGTCAAAGCAGAACACCAGAAGCTGTCAGGATTACTTCAACAACCAGAAATCCCAGAATGGAAATGGGACGGTATTACCATGGATTTCATCACGAAGTTACCAAAGACTGCCTGGAGATACGACACCATTTGGGTGATTGTTGATCGTCTCACCAAGTCTGCACATTTCCTTCCTATAAAGGAAATGGATAGAATGGAGAAACTATTACGATTGTATATAAAGGAAATTGTTTCAAGACATGGAATACCTATTTCCATTATATCCGATCGTGATAGTAGATTTACCTCAAAGTTCTGGCAATCACTACAGGAGGCACTAGGAACTCGTTTGGATATGAGTACCGCATATCATCCGCAAACCGACGGGCAGAGTGAAAGAACGATTCAGACTCTTGAAGACATGCTCAGGGCATGTGTGATCGATTTTGGAAACGGATGGGATAAATATCTACCATTAGCAGAATTCTCGTATAATAATAGTTATCATGCGAGCATTAAAGCTGCACCATTCGAAGCATTGTATGGAAGGAAGTGTAGATCTCCTATCTGTTGGAATGAAGTAGGAGATCGACATTTAACTGGTCCCGAGATCATACACGAAACGACTGAGAAGATAGTACAAATCAAGGAGAGATTGAAAACAGCCCGTAGTCGCCAAAAAGCTACGCCGATGTTCGAAGGAAACTATTAGAGTTTCAGATCGGGGACATGGTTATGCTAAAGGTGTCACCTTGGAAAGGTGTGATATGTTTTGGAAAAAGGGGTAAACTGAACCCAAGATATGTAGGCCCGTTCAAGATCATCGAAAGCATTGGACCGGTAGCTTATCGACTCGAGTTACCGCAACAACTCGCCGGAGTACATAATACCTTTCACGTCTCAAACCTTAAGAAGTGTCTTGCAAAGGAAGATCTCACCATTCCTCTTGAAGAAATCCATGTCGACGAGAAACTACAATTCATCGAAGAACCAATCGAAATCATGGATCGTGAAGTTAAACAGCTCAAGCAGAGCAACATACCGATCGTTAAGGTTCGTTGGAATGCTAGAAGAGGTCCCGAGTTTACGTGGGAACGAGAGGATCAGATGAAACAAAAGTATCCACACTTGTTTCTCGATGACGCAAAATAGGTACAATTTTAAAAATTTCGGGACGAAATTTATTTAACGGGTAGGTACTGTAATGACCCGCACTTTTTCGATCATTCTATACTTGTAAGATTAATATTTACATAAATTAAACCTTACCAACATGATAAGCAATCCAAATTGTTGAGATTTATGTTTTTGAAAAGAGTTTTACACAACGTTTGACCGTCTAGTTTGACCGATAATATCACGAACTATATAACATATGATAATTATACGTTTGTGTATATATATGTATATATACATATTTAACATGATCTAAGAATGTTTTAATATCTCATTTTGTATTAATAACAATAAGTTATAAGTATATTTTGAAACTACTAACTTAATTTTTCAAAACGATAACCATACGTAACGTTATTTGACTTAAATACTTATAACCTATAATGTTTATACATATATCGTATAAGTAATGTATTTAATCACTTTTAAAGGGCTTACATACATAAAACAATATAAGTATATTTACAAAAGATAGCTATATTTGAATCCTCGTTCCGTTTTCTCAAAGATTTCTATACGTATACCTAGGGTATATGTACCCGTATCATACGCAGCTTCTAGATGTATTTACTATTGGTATATACCAATAAAAATCTGCTCCTTAGCAGCCTTAAATGATTAAGAAACATGTGGAACCAACCATTTGTCAAGTAGCATGAATTATTTAGCAAGAAAACAAAGTTAGGTATCTTTTTTTTCCTTTATAACCTAAAAACGTTTTTATGCATGCACACCATTTCTTCACCCCATTTTCTCATACTTACACTTCCATTTCTCTCTCAAAATACTCTTAACTTCATACTTGATCATCTCCAAGCATTTTCCCCATCATTTAGCTTCAAAAACAACACTTAAACCTCATAAGAAACCATACAAAAACACTTCAAGAAATCCTTCTAAGAACACAAACTTACTTCCAATCTTTCATCCAATTCCATCACCCTTTTGGTTCTAGCTTTTTACTCCTCTTTTACAGCAACCTTGTCCAAGGAACTTGAGGTAGAATCTATGTTCATAACCTTATTCGATTCATATATATATATAGCTATCTTATTTTGTGGTATAAAATTTTAACAACAAGAACATAGTTTGAATGTTTTCAAACTTGTTTGCAAACTAAATAGATCCTTCTAAATTAACTTTTAAAATACTTCAAGACCTGTAATATATCATAAATATATGCTAATTTAACAAGGTATAACTTGGTTTTTCAAAGAACACCTTAAAAACTGAATTTACGACGTCGGAGTGCAACCGGGGGCTGTTTTGGGTTGGATAATTAAAAACCATCTTAAACTTTGAATTGGAGGTTTATTCTCTGGAAAAATGATTTTTACTATGAATATGATAACACATAAAAATTTCATGATTTAACTCAAAGTATAAGTATTTTTAGAAAAATAATCATTTAAGGTTGTTTACATGATGGAAAATGATTAACTTCATAAGTTTCACTAAAGTTTGACCTATGACCTGTGATTTCGAATACAAACTAAGGTATTTACAGTTCATAGTCTTAAAGAGGGACTCGATCCAAGGAAGTGGCAAGTTGAATCAACGAAAACGGAGTTGTAACGAAGAAACTATGACCAAAACGAAATCGGATATCTAAGACTAGTTTAGCTACGAAAATAATTGGAGAAAATTAAATAAATCACATCTTTTTAAAATAACATGATATTTTATATATATGTACTCATAATTTAATTTTATATGGTTCAGGATCACCCGTAAACAATACGAGAAGATTAATCATAAGATCCCATGATTGTACGCAACATGTCATTTGACAACACCGGTACTTTATGTACGCAACACGTCATTTGACAACACCGGTACCATGGGTCAAGATTAATCTCGACCAATACATATACGATGGGGTTTTATTTATTTCGTTGGGGGTTTTATTTATTTCATTGCGGGTATATTAAACATCTAAAAATGAACCATTAAAATTGAATTACTAACAACGAACTGCTAACTACGGACTAAGGAATTATTAAAAGTATTAAAAGTATAACAAGTATATATATGTGACGTTTGTTTAAAAAGAAAAGGTATTGATATATTATATATGGATAGGTTCGTGATATCAACCGGAGACCAAGTCAAATTATATATATCTTCAAGACGAAAGTGAGTATATAGTCCCACTTTTGAACTCTAAATATTTCGGGATGAGAATACATGTATTTTATGTTTTACGTTATGGACACAAGTAACTGAAAATATATTCTACGTTGAGTTGTACCACTGGCATACTTCCCTGTAGCTTGGTAACTAATATTTACAGCGGTATTGTAAACGCGAATCCTGTTGATAGATCTATCGGGCCTGACAACCCCAACCGGACTGGACGACCAGTATTCAACGGTTGCACAGTACTTCGTTTTGTGACTACACTTGGTACGGTGTAGTAAGATTTCATATTAAAGGGAATATGCGACGTGATTAAATGTTAAGTATGGTTACCAAGTGCTCAACCACTTAGAATATTTTTATGAAAATGTTTATATATGAAATCTTGTGGTCTATATATATATATATTGCTGCCGGCATTAAACCTATATCTCACCAACTTTATGTTGACGTTTTAAACATGTTTATTCTCAGGTGATAATTAGAAGCTTCCGATGCATTATGTTGAATTTGAGCAGGATCTTGCGTACGCATATTTATGTCAAAAAATAAGACTGCATATCCAAGAACTTGTGTTGTAAAATATGCTAGAAATCGGGTTGTTATTATCATTTGTAAAGTTTGTAAGTCGAAGATTATCGCTAAACGATAATCATCTTTATTTTGTCCAAAGCTTGTATCAAAAATAAGGATCATGGTTTGTAATGTATAATATATGCAGTTTTTCTTTAAAAAAATGTCGCATATAGAGGTCAATACCTCGCAATGAAATCATACGTTATCTAACACGTTCTTACGGTTAAGGACGGGTTATGACATTTAAAACCTGGAAACACGAAAAACACCGTAAAACTGGATATACGCCGTCGTAGTAACACCGCGGGCTGTTTTGGGTTAGTTAATTAAAAACTATGATAAACTTTGATTTAAAAGTTGTTATTCTGAGAAAATGATTTTTATTATGAACATGAAACTATATCCAAAAATTATGGTTAAACTCAAAGTGGAAGTATGTTTTCTAAAATGGTCATCTAGACGTCGTTCTTTCGACTGAAATGACTACCTTTACAAAAACGACTTGTAACTTATTTTTCCGACTATAAACATATACTTTTTCTGTTTACATTCATAAAATAGAGTTCAATATGAAACCATAGCAATTTGATTCACTCAAAACGGATTTAAAATGAAGAAGTTATGGGTAAAACAAGATTGGATAATTTTTCTCATTTTAGCTACGTGAAAATTGGTAACAAATCTATTCCAACCATAACTTAATCAACTTGTATTTTATATTATGTAATCTTGAGATACCATAGACACGTATACAATATTTCAACCTATCATGTCGACACATCTATATATATTTCGGAACAACCATACACACTCTATATGTGAATGTTGGAGTTAGCTATACAGGGTTGAGGTTGATTCCAAAATATATATAGTTTGAGTTGTGATCAATACTGAGATACGTATACACTGGGTCTTGGATTGATTCAAGATAATATTTATCGATTTATTTCTGTACATCTAACTGTGGACAACTAGTTGTAGGTTACTAACGAGGACAGCTGACTTAATAAACTTAAAACATCTAAATATATTAAAAGTGTTGTAAATATATTTTGAACATACTTTGATATATATGTATATATTGTTATAGGTTCGTGAATCAACCAGTGGCCAAGTCTTACTTCCCGACGAAGTAAAAATCTGTAAAAGTGAGTTATAGTCCCACTTTTAAAATCTAATATTTTTGGGATGAGAATACATGCAGGTTTTATAAATGATTTACAAAATAGACACAAGTACGTGAAACTACATTCTATGGTTGAATTATCGAAATCGAATATGCCCCTTTTTATTAAGTCTGGTAATCTAAGAATTGGGGAACAGACACCCTAATTGACGCGAATCCTAAAGATAGATCTATTGGGCCTAACAAACCCCATCCAAAGTACCGGATGCTTTAGTACTTCGAAATTTATATCATATCCGAAGGGTGTCCCGGAATGATGGGGATATTCTTATATATGCATCTTGTTAATGTCGGTTACCAGGTGTTCACCATATAAATGATTTTCATCTCTATGTATGGGATGTGTATTGAAATATAAAATCTTGTGGTCTATTGTTACGATTTGATATATATAGGTTAAACCTATAACTCACCAACATTTTTGTTGACGTTTAAAGCATGTTTATTCTCAGGTGAATATTAAGAGCTTCCGCTGTTGCATACTAAAATAAGGACAAGATTTGGAGTCCATGTTTGTATGATATTGTGTAAAAACTGCATTCAAGAAACTGATTTCGATGTAACATATTTGTATTGTAAACCATTATGTAATGGTCGTGTGTAAACAGGATATTTTAGATTATCATTATTTGATAATCTACGTAAAGCTTTTTAAACCTTTATTTATGAAATAAAGGTTATGGTTTGTTTTAAAAATGAATGCAGTCTTTGAAAAACGTCTCATATAGAGGTCAAAACCTCGCAACGAAATCAATTAATATGGAACGTTTTTAATCAATAAGAACGGGACATTTCAGTTGGTATCAGAGCGTTGGTCTTAGAGAACCAGAATTTTGCATTAGTGTGTCTTATCGAGTTTGTTAGGATGCATTAGTGAGTCTGGACTTCGACCGTGTTTACTTGAAAAATGATTGCTTAACAAATTTTGTTGGAAACTACATATTTTTAACATGTGAATATTATGTGATATATTAATCTCTTAACGCGTTTGATATTATGTGATAGATGTCTACCTCTAGAACAAGTCCCATTGACTCACCTAATAATAATGAAGAGTCAAATGTAAATTGGAATGATTCGTGGACTGATTCACAAGTTCCCGAAGAGGAACCGGAAGAAGAGTCGGAACCAGAAGAAGAATCGGAACCGGAAGAAGAATCGGAATCGGATGAAGAAATAGAACCGGTGGGGGAAATAATAAAACGGTTAAGTAAAAGAAAATCCTCAACCAACCGACCAAGGTTAATTATGGTCAATGGTGTTTCCGCTAAGGAAGCAAAATATTGGGAGGATTACCAATTCTCCGATGAATCGGATTCTGACGAGAATTCCGATGATGTTATAGAAATTACCCCAACTGAATTTAAAAAGGCAAAAGAAAATAATAAGGGAAAGGGCATAAAAATAGAGAAATCTAATTCCAACCCCGATGAACTTTATATGTATCGTCAACCCCCGAAGTCCTTAAGTTGTAACAATGACCCGGGAACCTCTAAACCACCAGGTTTTTCTAAACCAATGTGGAAAACGACGGCTCGTATTAGGGGAACATCATATATCCCTAGAAACTTGGCAAAATGAACCAAAACCGAAGAAGAAGAAACAAGCGAGTCGGAATAAGATAGTTGTATTCGTGTGGTGTAATATATGTAATATAGTGTGCTTATGCTTTATGATATATGTAAAAATTGCTTGTATTAATAAGTTTTTTTTTTTATGAATCTAACTCTTGTCTATTTTACAGTATAAAAACAAAAAATGGATAGACAGCCCAATATTTTAAGAGACCTACCCGGAGACATGATTGATGAAATCTTGTCTAGAGTCGGTCAGAATTCTTCGGCACAACTATTTAAGGCGAGATCAGTTTGTAAGACATTCGAAGAACGTTCCAAGAATGCCTTGGTTTATAAAAGGCTTTCGTTCGAAAGATGGGGGATATCACATTGGGAAATCCATAAGTTACGATGTGTTTACTTTGACGCATATATTGCGGGGAACCCAAATGCTATTTTACGCAATGGGTTAAGAAATTATTTTGACTCAATATATCCGAATATTGGACTTCGTGATTTAGAAAAAGCGGCTAACATGCAACATAAAGAAGCATGTTATGCTTACGGATTAGTAATGTTCGCTTCTCACCAAAGTGAGAACAAGAACATCGGCCTACAACTATTAAACAAAACGTTCCCACAAGTGACGGAGTCGGTAATTGGGGTAAGAAATGAGGTTTTTAGATTGTTACGGGACTGTTGGACATTACGTAACCCTCGTCTCTTTGACGACGTTACAACACGTTGTCTTATCAACGGCCATAACGGTTATGTTCCACAAGACCAAGGATGGGAAGTAGTCCTAGTAAAACCAGAATGCATGACTTGTTTCTGAACGTATGAATTACGTGTCTTTATTGCCTTTGCTGAACGACTTGTGTACTAGCTAGAATTATCTTCACAACTATCTTGTATCAAAGTTATTGTGTGCTATATTTCATGCTTTATGTAAAATAAGCGGTATTGTAAGTTTGTAAAATATTGTATAAAAGTTTGAACGCGAAATATTATTATAATCAGTTTTTCATATAGAATTGTAGTAGTTGAATTGTATATTAGCTACTAAGTATGAACTTAACGGGTAGGTACTACCCGAATTTAAACTTATTAAACGCTAATATGAAGAAAAAGCTTTTATAAATGAGTTCATATTATGCTACGAAATACTATTAACTACTCTTAATATTCTGTATGATTAACTTGTTCCATTTGACTATTTTGAAGGAAATGGCACCGACTACTCGACACACCGTGAATATGAATGAAGAGGAATTCCGTACTTTTCTAGCTTCAAACATAGCCGCAGTACAGGCTGCGCTACATACCAACAATAACCTTGGATCTAGCAGTACAGGAAATCGTGTAGGATGCACCTACAAAGAATTCACTGCCTGCAAACCTTTGGAATTTGATGGAACCGAAGGACCGATCGGATTGAAACGGTGGACCGAGAAGGTCGAATCGGTGTTTACCATAAGTAAGTGTACTGAAGAGGACAAAGTAAAGTACGCTACGCATACCTTCACAGGTTCTGCGTTAACATGGTGGAATACCTATCTAGAGCAAGTGGGACAAGACGATGCGTACGCACTACCGTGGTCAGCATTCAAGCACTTGATGAACGAGAAGTACCGTCCCAGAACCGAGGTCAATAAGCTCAAGACAGAACTTAGAGGGTTACGAACCCAAGGATTTGATATTACCACGTACGAAAGACGATTCACAGAATTGTGCCTATTGTGTCCGGGAGCATTCGAAGATGAGGAAGAGAAGATCGACGCGTTTGTGAAAGGATTACCGGAAAGAATCCAAGAAGATATAAGTTCACACGAGCCCGCCTCCATACAACAGGCATGTAGAATGGCTCACAAACTAGTGAACCAGATTGAAGAAAGAATTAAAGAACAGACTGCTGAAGAGGCCAATGTGAAGCAAGTCAAAAGAAAGTGGGAGGAAAACGGTGATAAGAATCACCAATACAACAACAACAGCAATTACAACAATAATCGCAACAATTATCCCAACAATCGCAACATCAATCGCAACTACAACAAACGGCCCAACAATAACAACAACAACAACAACAGCAACTACAACAATCATCCCAACAACAATAATAACCGCAACAACAACAACAATCAGAAGCAGCTATGCCAAAGGTGTGAAAAGTATCACTCGGGGTTTTGCACCAAATTTTACAACAAGTGTAAAAGAAATGGTCATAGCGCGGCGAAGTGTGAGGTCTACGGACCAGGGGTTAATAGAACGAAAGGAACAAATGGTGTCGGAACGAGTAATGGCGGAGCAAGTAGTGTCGGAGCAAGTTATGCCAATGTAGTTTGTTATAAATGTGGAAAACCGGGCCACATTATTAGAAATTGCCCGAACCAGGAGAACACGAATGGACAAGGCCGCGGAAGAGTTTTCAATATTAATGCGGCAGAGGCACAGGAAGACCCGGAGCTTGTTACGGGTACGTTTCTTATTGACAATAAATCTGCTTACGTTTTATTTGATTCGGGTGCGGATAGAAGCTATATGAGTAGAGATTTTTGTGCTAAATTAAGTTGTCCCTTGACGCCTTTGGATAGTAAATTTTTACTCGAATTAGCAAATGGTAAATTAATTTCAGCAGATAATATATGTCGGAATCGAGAAATTAAACTGGTTAGCGAAACATTTAAGATTGACTAGATACCAGTAGAGTTAGGGAGTTTTGATGTGATAATCGGTATGGACTGGTTAAAAGAAGTGAAAGCAGAGATCGTTTGTTACAAAAATGCAATTCGCATTATACGAGAAAAAGGAAAACCCTTAATGGTGTACGGAGAAAAGGGCAACACGAAGCTACATCTTATTAGTAATTTGAAGGCACAAAAACTAATAAGAAAAGGTTGCTATGCTGTTCTAGCACACGTCGAGAAAGTACAAACTGAAGAAAAGAGCATAAATGATGTTCCCGTCGCAAAAGAATTTCCCGATGTATTTCCGAAAGAATTACCTGGATTACCCCCACATCGATCCGTTGAATTTCAAATAGATCTTTGTAGTGACCCGAACTTTTCCATGTTTATATATATTAATTGAGATTGATATTTACATGATTAAATGTTTCCAACATGTTAAGCAATCAAACTTGTTAAGACTTGATTAATTGAAATATGTTTCATATAGACAATTGACCACCCAAGTTGACCGGTGATTCACGAACGTTAAAACTTGTAAAAACTATATGATGAAATATATATGGATATATATATATATATAGTTAACATGATACTATGATAAGTAAACATATCATTAAGTATATTAACAATGAACTACATATGTAAAAACAAGACTACTAACTTAATAATTTTTAAACGAGACATATATGTAACGATTATCGTTGTAAAGACATTTAATGTATATATATCATATTAAGAGATATTCATACATGATAATATCATGATAATATAATAATTTAAAATCTCATTTGATATTATAAACATTGGGTTAACAACATTTAACAAGATCGTTAACCTAAAGGTTTCAAAACAACACTTACATGTAACGACTAACGATGACTTAACGACTCAGTTAAAATGTATATACATGTAGTGTTTTAATATGTATTTATACACTTTTGAAAGACTTCAATACACTTATCAAAATACTTCTACTTAACAAAAATGCTTACAATTACATCCTCGTTCAGTTTCATCAACAATTCTACTCGTATGCACCCGTATTCGTACTCGTACAATACACAGCTTTTAGATGTATGTACTATTGGTATATACACTCCAATGATCAGCTCTTAGCAGCCCATGTGAGTCACATAACACATGTGGGAACCATCATTTGGCAACTAGCATGAAATATCTCATAAAATTACAAAAATATGAGTAATCATTCATGACTTATTTACATGAAAACAAAATTACATATCCTTTATATCTAATCCATACACCAACGACCAAAAACACCTACAAACACTTTTATTCTTCAATTTTCTTCATCTAATTGATCTCTCTCAAGTTCTATCTTCAAGTTCTAAGTGTTCTTCATATATTCTACAAGTTCTAGTTACATAAAATCAAGAATACTTTCAAGTTTGCTAGCTCACTTCCAATCTTGTAAGGTGATCATCTAACCTCAAGAAATCTTTGTTTCTTACAGTAGGTTATCATTCTAATACAAGGTAATAATCATATTCAAACTTTGGTTCAATTTCTATAACTATAACAATCTTATTTCAAGTGATGATCTTACTTGAACTTGTTTTCGTGTCATGATTCTGCTTCAAGAACTTCGAGCCATCCAAGGATCCATTGAAGCTAGATCCATTTTTCTCTTTTCCAGTAGGTTTATCCAAGGAACTTAAGGTAGTAATGATCTTCATAACATCATTCGATTCATACATATAAAGCTATCTTATTCGAAGGTTTAAACTTGTAATCACTAGAACATAGTTTAGTTAATTCTAAACTTGTTCGCAAACAAAAGTTAATCCTTCTAACTTGACTTTTAAAATCAACTAAACACATGTTCTATATCTATATGATATGCTAACTTAATGATTTAAAACCTGGAAACACGAAAAACACCGTAAAACCGGATTTACGCCGTCGTAGTAACACCGCGGGCTGTTTTGGGTTAGTTAATTAAAAACTATGATAAACTTTGATTTAAAAGTTGTTATTCTGAGAAAATGATTTTTATTATGAACATGAAACTATATCCAAAAATTATGGTTAAACTCAAAGTGGAAGTATGTTTTCTAAAATGGTCATCTAGACGTCGTTCTTTCGACTGAAATGACTACCTTTACAAAAATGACTTGTAACTTATTTTTCTGACTATAAACCTATACTTTTTCTGTTTAGATTCATAAAATAGAGTTCAATATGAAACCATAGCAATTTGATTCACTCAAACCGGATTTAAAATGAAGAAGTTATGGGTAAAACAAGATTGGATAATTTTTCTCATTTTAGCTACGTGAAAATTGGTAACAAATCTATTCCAACCATAACTTAATCAACTTGTATTGTATATTATGTAATCTTGAGATACCATAGACACGTATACAATGTTTCGACCTATCATGTCGACACATCTATATATATTTCGGAACAACCATAGACACTCTATATGTGAATGTTGGATTTAGCTATACAGGGTTGAGGTTGATTCCAAAATATATATAGTTTGAGTTGTGATCAATACTGAGATACGTATACACTGGGTCGTGGATTGATTCAAGATAATATTTATCGATTTATTTCTGTATATCTAACTGTGGACAACTAGTTGTAGGTTACTAACGAGGACAGCTGACTTAATAAACTTAAAACATCAAAATATATTAAAAGTGTTGTAAATATATTTTGAACATACTTTGATATATATGTATATATTGTTATAGGTTCGTAAATCAACCAGTGGCCAAGTCTTACTTCCCGACGAAGTAAAAATCTGTGAAAGTGAGTTATAGTCCCACTTTTAAAATCTAATATTTTTGGGATGAGAATACATGCAGGTTTTATAAATGATTTACAAAATAGACACAAGTACGTGAAACTACATTCTATGGTTGAATTATCGAAATCGAATATGCCCCTTTTTATTAAGTCTGGTAATCTATGAATTAGGGAACAGACACCCTAATTGACGCGAATCCTAAAGATAGATCTATTGGGCCTAACAAACCCCATCCAAAGAACCGGATGCTTTAGTACTTCGAAATTTATATCATATCCGAAGGGTGTCCCGGAATGATGGGGATATTCTTATATATGCATCTTGTTAATGTCGGTTACCAGGTGTTCACCATATGAATGATTTTTATCTCTATGTATGGGATGTGTATTGAAATATGAAATCTTGTGGTCTATTATTATGATTTGATATATATAGGTTAAACCTATAACTCACCAACATTTTTGTTGACGTTTTAAGCATGTTTATTCTCAGGTGATTATTAAGAGCTTCCGCTGTCGCATACTTAAATAAGGACGAGATTTGGAGTCCATACTTGTATGATATTGTGTAAAAACTGCATTCAAGAAACTTATTTTGTTGTAACATATTTGTATTGTAAACCATTATGTAATGGTCGTGTGTAAACAGGATATTTTAGATTATCATTATTTGATAATCTACGTAAAGCTTTTTAAAATCTTTATCTATGAAATAAAGGTTATGGTTTGTTTTAAAAATGAATGCAGTCTTTGAAAAACGTCTCATATAGAGGTCAATACCTCGCAACGAAATCAATTAATATGGAACGTTTTTAATCAATAAGAACGGGACATTTCAGTTGGTATCAGAGCGTTGGTCTTAGAGAACCAGAAAATTTGCATTAGTGTGTCTTATTGAGTTTGTTAGGATGCATTAGTGAGTCTGGACTTCGACCGTGTTTACTTGAAAAATGATTGCTTAACAAATTTTGTTGGAAACTATATATTTTTAACATGTGAATATTATATGATATATTAATCTCTTAACGCGTTTGATATTATGTGATAGATGTCTACCTCTAGAACAAGTCCCATTGACTCACCTAATAATAATGAAGAGTCAAATGTAAATTGGAATGATTCGTGGACTGATTCACAAGTTCCCGAAGAGGAACCGGAAGAAGAGTCGGAACCGGAAGAAGAATCGGAACCGGAAGAAGAATCGGAACCGGATGAAGAAATAGAACCGGTGGGGGAAATAATAAAACGGTTAAGTAAAAGAAAATCCTCAACCAACCGACCAAGGTTAATTATGGTCAATGGTGTTTCCGCCAAGGAAGCAAAATATTGGGAGGATTACCAATTCTCCGATGAATCAGATTCCAACAAGAATTCCGATGATGTTATAGAAATTACCCCAACTGAATTTAAAAAGGCAAAAAAAAATAATAAGGGAAAGGGCATAAAAATAGAGAAATCTAATTTCAACCCCGATGAACTTTATATGTATCGTCAACCCCCGAAGTCCTTAAGTTTTAACAATGACCCGGGAACCTCTAAACCACCAGGTTTTTCTAAACCAATGTGGACAACGACGGCTCGTATTAGGGGAACATCATATATCCCTAGAAACTTGGCAAAACGAACCAAAACTGAAGAAGAAGAAACGAGCGAGTCGGAATAAGATAGTTGTATTCGTGTGGTGTAATATATGTAATATAGTGTTCTTATGCTTTATGATATATGTAAAAATTGCTTGTATTAATAAGTATTTTTTTATGAATCTAACTCTTATCTATTTTACAGTTTAAAAACACAAAATGGATAGACAACCCAATATTTTAAGAGACCTACCCGGAGACATGATTGATGAAATCTTGTCTAGAGTCGGCCAGAATTCCTCGGCACAACTATTTAAGGCGAGATCAGTTTGTAAGACATTCGAAGAACGTTCCAAGAATGTCTTGGTTTATAAGAGACTTTCTTTTGAAAGATGGGGGATATCACATTGGGAAACCCATAAGTTACAATGTGTTTACTTTGACGCATATATTGCGGGGAACCCAAATGCTATTTTACGCAACGGGTTAAGAAATTATTTTGACTCAATATATCCGAATATTGGACTTCGTGATTTAGAAAAAGCGGCTAACATGCAACATAAAGAAGCATGTTATGCTTACGGATTAGTAATGTTCGCTTCTCACCAAAGTGAGAACAAGAACATCGGGCTACAACTATTAAACAAAACGTTTTCACAAGTGACGGAGTCGGTAATTGGGGTAAGAAATGAGGTTTTTAGATTATTACGGGACTGTTGGACATTACGTAACCCTCGTCCCTTTGATGACGTTACAACACGCTGTCTTATAAATGGCCATAACGGTTATGTTGCACAAGACCAAGGATGGGAAGTAGTCCTAGTAAAACCAGAATGCATGACTTG